>NC_133776.1:64124064-64159379 GCF_003597395.2 Chelonoidis abingdonii
GGTCTCGCTACACCGGAAGCAGACCCAGGTGTACAGCCAGTGCTGCAAACAGGGAGTTGCAGCACTGGCTGAGCTTTTAAGTGTAGACACCTGCTAAGTTGCAGTGCTGTAACTCCCTCGCCAGCACTGCAACTTGCAAGTGTAGCCAAGCCCTGAGAGTCTCAGAAGGCTCTTACAGCTATTAGCAGGCAAGTTCATTATTATTAGTATTACGAGAGTGCCTAGGTATGGACCAGCCCCCCACTGTGCTAGGCAGTGTACACACACAACAAAAATGACAATGTTTCATGATAAACTCGTTCAGACATTAAGTTCCTGGAGGGGAAAAATCCCCACAGCTGAGAGAAGCATATGTGTCACTGCTGAGAAAGAATCTGGCAGCGGTGACAACAGGACTTTTTAAAGTATGCTTGTATCTTTTGAATGAGTTTTCCATGTCCCTAAAAATATGTTACCTAGTAGTTAGAGCACTGGACTCTGGCGACATGACCTCTATCCCTCACTCTGCCAGTGACCTGTTGTTTGATCTTGGGCAAGTCTTCAGAAACCCTAACAATTGGGCCTGGCAGAAATTTTAATGTGTGGAACACAATAAAGGTAAAGGGGTATAGGAGAAAAGAAGATTTGGGCTATATCTGTGAAGACCAAGCATTAGAGGAACATGATGAATGTGACTCAGTTTCCCTAGCTGTAAAACTGGGATGGTGAAAAGTACTTTGAGACCTACTGATGAAAAGGGCTGCATATTACTGAAATGATCATAATCTCCCCTCTGATTTCTGCCTAGAGTCTGGGCAAATGAGGCCCATCAGGATCCTTAAAAGGATGGTGGGAGATAAATGAAGTAGCCCCAGACATTCCCTGGACTGGATGAATGTTATAATTGCTGAGCTGCACAGAAAATGCTTCCACCAGTCAGACACTAGCCGTTCCCTGAGCCAATCTGAGTGCCACAGGGCAAGAACGGTATAACTAGCAACAGTTCTGCTCCGGCCCCAATGTCCAGCAGATACCACGACTACATCAGTTGCACGGGGCAAGAGGAATAGAGGCCACTGGCACAGAACAGTGTCCTGCTGTGGAAATAAACACCTGTCTCTCCTCAGTGTTTGTTTTCCATGAACGCTTCCCTTTTGAGTGGGCACTTGCGTAGCAGCAGACAACCATTAATTACCCTGCCACACTGATATGGCATAATTGAATGCCATTTTCCCTTAATTAATTAAATGCCAATTAATTATCGAGACCATTGTATGACATGTAACAAATGCCATGAGCTACTTCAGACCGAATAATTGACCACCCAGTACACGTTTCTAATAACAATGCATAGCAATCGTCTGCCGAGTAGGCGAAATTCTCATCCTTGGAGAATCAATCCAAAAATGGGCGATGATGCGCGTGGCCTGGGAAATGACGGGTACAGCTAATTGGGAACCAAGCTCTCTCACCTCCCTTATGCTCTAGTTTCTTACCTCCTACTGTTTCATTCTCCAGAGTTCTCTTTCATGGAGTTACCCCCTGCATGAATTTGGCCCCAGGTGTATAAAGAAATCACCTCTTCAGACGATTTTTGAATGAATGGGCTGGCACCACAAATGCTTTCCATATCTGCCATGTTGGCCCCACGGGGTATCAAATCATGGGTGATTCTAATCTCTTCTTTCTGTGGGTGCCGTTTCTTCCCCCTCCTTCCTGGATGCAGTCAGGCTAACTAGAAGGTGCTGCACCCTATACAGTATGTGTGCTTACCCCTACTCACCTGTAGAGGGCTCCCAAGAGCAGGGCAGCTGCTCCCTTACCTGAGTTGGTGAGAAGAACCAGCCAGTGCAACTGATTGCCCAGGTGGGAAAAGGAAGCTGAACATCACAAGGGAGTGGAGCAGCTGGCATGCTGACTGTGTGCCCATGCTGCATCCCCAAAGTACCTCTCCCTGTGGCAATGCAGGCGCTCTCCATCCCTGGGGTGGAGGGGGGTATGCCTAAGCAGTTACTAGCTAACTCTGTGAGTGATGGCACCACCTAGGGGCTGGGGATGCACTGGGCTCCCTGAAAGGAGCTCTCCATTGCCTGTGCATTGGCAGCTGAGGGAGCAGGGCTCTTGTTCCAGCTCTCTGTGTGTGCATGAGATTTATAGTGATGCTCTGCTGTCTGCAGCCGGAGGCAGGTAGGGCTGCCTGGCGGCTTCTTGCAATGGTTCCCACTAGGTTGGGCTACACAATCTGGGCCCAGTTGCAGGTGCTGAGCCTTTCTGAGAAACGTGGCCCTGCATCTCTCCACTGGGTCCCATCACATGCCCTCGCCAAAGCTAGAAACCCAAATTAGACCAGATTCCCCTTTTCTGTCTGTGTATAGTGTCTGGCACTATGGCCTGTCAGTGCTACGATAATACAAGTCATTAATAATAATGACGAGGATGTTATTTATTTGTAATACTGTAGGACGTAAGAACACCCCTCCCCCCTTGGACTAGGACCCGCTGGTGCCAGGCGCTGCTCAGACCCAATATAACCCGCAGACCCGGGAGAGCAGGTTCTCTGCTGCTCGGTGCCCTCTTCTCTGCCCAGCCACGAAGGAGTTAAACCTCCTCGCTCCTCTGAACAATCTACCAGCCAAGCATGAATAACAGCCTTTCTCAAAGTAGCATTTAATGGCTGTAAGGGGAGATTTTAACTGGATTATATTTTTATTTTAAACTAGCAGCACAACTAGAAGTGGATACAAAAGGCAGGCAGGGAGCGGGGGGAGGAGACCTATGTTAATACAAAAGGAAGAGGCTGAAATAATTAGCCTTCCAGCCAGAGCCTTCTATATACATATCTCTATTTTTAAAGGTTATGGTGAGCTGCTCCTAATCTCCCCGTCCATCAGCCCCATTCCCACTCCTGGTCCATCTAGGAAGGATATCTCTGCCGTAGTACTGCGTATGAACTCGCTTTCCTCCTCTTTCCCTAGGCATCCATAAGCTGTTTCAGTGAAAGATGTTGCAGGCAAGGAGATCCACCCATCTTAATCAAGAGCAGGTCAGGGACGGGGAGGGGGAGCTATTTCTTGCTCTTTGCATTTTAACCTTAGAGAATTTTCCAGGGGGTTGAATCCACCCGGCAGCAGCAAAGGGCTTGCAAAAGAGGGTAAATACAGTAGCCAGTCTGTGTGCGCCCCGCGCAGGGGCAATGAGGCCTGGACCGTGTTGCCTTCTCCTCCAGCTTGTTCCCTTTTAAAAAATGTCTGAATGAACCTGATTGCTCTGGAAAAGGGAGCGCCCAAGGCTGAGGTTTTCCAAGGTGCCTAAGGAATTTAGGAACAAAGCTCTCCCTTCCCCTGGTTTCAGTGAGAGTTGTGTGTTTAAATCAGCCAGCCAGCTTTGTAAATCTCAGCCAGAGAAAGCACAGATTGCAGCTGGGTCTGGTGCTCCAACGAGTTTCCCCCATGCAGTTCTGCTAACATCCCCCAGCTATGACCTGCCACAGCACCACATGCTCTTCACAGCCACAGTGCAGTACTGACCTGCACCCTCAACCTTCCCTTCTATTCCACACCTGAGCTCCCCCCATAAGTCTATAATCTGCAGCCACTCTCTTGTTCTCCACCAGGGCTCCCTCCTTACCTCTTTCCCCCTCGGTCCTGACTTGCAGTTCCCGCCCCTGCCACTCCTGGGCTCTCTCCACAGAGTCTGCCAATGCCCTTCAGTCCTCAGCTGTACCTCCCCTAACTCAGCTTATCATCCTGTTTAAATAGGTGCTCATGTAACACCAACAGACCCCGGTGGTCAGCGGGCAGGATTGAACCTGAGACCTCAGGGTCTGAGCCTCTACTGCATGAGCTAAAAGCCACGTGGCTTTTAGCTAAGGCTGTAGCAGACTCATTAATCGTGATGTGGTCTTGGTGCTACTAGATGGGAGGGCTTTGCCATTGGGCCAGTCTGCTGGGTCATTCCTCAGTCTTACTATTGAACACGCTGGTATCTCAGTGGAGTTAAAACAAAGCCTTTGGGATTCCCTCCCTCTTCTTGCATTCCCAGTGATGTGATGATGCAGAAGCACAACCAGGGCCGGCTCCAGGCACCAGCCCAGCAAGCAGGTGCTTGGGGTGGCCAACGGAGAAGGGTGGCACGTCCGACTCTTCAACGGCAATTCAGCAGCGGGTCCCTCTCGGAGCAAAGGACCCGCCACCAAATTGCCACCAAAGACTGAAGCGGCAGCGGTAGAGCTGATTACGATCATTTTTTTTTTTTTTTGCTGCTTGGGGCAGCAAAAACCCTAGAGCCGGCCCTGAGCATAGCACTGCTGTCCTGAAGGCTTAGGGTATCCACAAACATGCCCTGAGTCTCCTGGGAACATGTCTACTTAGGATCCCCTTTCATCTGGATCTATCCGTTGTGGGTCCATGCCTGCTATGTTTTTGTGTTCTCTCTGATTGCTATACTCATGCCCAGTGCTGATGATGCAGCATAGTAGGTGGTTGTCACTGCCTGAGTACCATCCTCTAACAGAATCGTTGATCCAAGCTCTAGTCTGCATGTCTAAGTATCCACAGGTATGTCTGCAATATAGCTGGGACCATACCTTCCGGCTTGGGAACACACCAGCTCCATGTAAGCTAGCAGCTGCAGAGTAGACATAGCCGACCAGGTGGAGCCCACATCTCAAACCAAAGTAAGAAATAACTCCCCAGTCCTGGCCAACATCCCTTCTCTCAATCCAGAGGCACTAGCTTCAGCAGGCTGTGGGTCTGCCCCAAAAGCAGCCAGTGACCTCCCAAACAGTGTGTGAGCTAGCGGTGACTCCACGCTCATTTGCCTGAGTGGCTGCTGCGAGCTGACTCCCTTGCCTCGTAAAGGGTTTGTTGCTTGCTATAAAACAGAGTTGAACATTTGGGTGGATTAGCCATGATCCCCAGTGAATGAATGAGTCTTGTTTAGATGAGAATTCCCACCAGAAGGGTGAACGCAGTGCCTAGTTCTGTCAGGAGAAAAAAGTCAAGGGAGAAAATGTATTGACTGCAAATGATAACCTCTTTTCTTCCCGTCAGCTGATGATAAATCTGTTTCAACAGGCTATATGTGAAAAACCAGACATTTGGCCCTGACTGATCTGCACATGGAATATAAAATATCAGGTGCTCACTGTCAAATTCGGCTCCATCTGGGGACTGGAGAGTTGGCAATTGATTCATGACCACGGGATTCATTTACATTCAGAAGATGCCCCCTTGCTTTGCTTGACAGGCTGTGAGTTAGCTCCCCAAAACTGGGGACTTAGCGCCACATTAGTGGCCACCAAGTCAGCCAACCAGGCAGCCAAGCCATGGAGTTAACCAAGAGGCCTCAAAAAGGCTTAAGAAGGAGGCACGACACATCAAATGCCAGGTATAGCTTGTCATCCTTGGGAAACCCAGCCATAGGTTTCATTCTGCCTCTCCGGTCATGATATCTGATCCAGTTCCATGGGAATCAGTCCAGTTTTGGAGCTGGAGCTGGTCCTGATGCCATGCTCCCCACCCTGGCGCCTGAGCTCCCCTGTGTGTATTGTATGCTTGTGTGTTCACTGTAGCTTCATCTCTAATGGTAACTCCTCCATCACTGTGATCCTGCCCTGGCTTTCAGCTCTGCAGAGCCATCGCATGTGGCAATGACCCCACACCCCAATCCTGCAAGGTACTGAATGCCTCTCTGAGAACACCGAGCTGTAAGGGGCAAACTCATGCCCCTGGGTGCTGGTGAGATCCACCCGGGGGTAGGAAATCCTTCAGCCCTAACATTCCCCTCCTTGGGGAGAAGGAGTGCCTGGTTCAGTCCCACCTTGGCCCTCCACTACTTTTGCCTGCTGGGTTTGGGCAGCTCCCTGCCCCACCTCTGCATTACATCAGCTCTGTGCCACCCGGTAACCTTCTACAAACCAGTGCTGTTCCCCAGCAGCCAGTAAATGAGCTTTTAGACCCCTGGACACACAGAGCTAATATCACCGGCATGCTGCAGAGGCCAGAACCTGGGCCCTAGTGGTTTGGACCATCATCATAAAGTACTGTAGGGCTGCACAGTGGATCACTTACAAAAAGTCGAGTCAATGGGAGTTGAGGGTGGAAGCACTTGGAAGGATCAGGCCTCAAACAGGGGGGCACGTAAAAGGCCAGCAAGGAAAAGGGGTGAGCGCAGAATGGAGCGTTCATTCCTTTCCCAGGTACAAAGGTTCCTGTATCTTTTGTTTTTGCAGGCTGCCTTTCCAATGGCGGTAGCTCACGGTAATAAACAGAGAGGCCCTAGCAGGTGCATGGGGGCGTGAGGACAGAGGTAAATACGGCTTCTAGAATGATGGATGCACCTCATAAGAGGGAGTGTCAAGAGGTATGTTCATCTCCGTCTCCTGCCTCCTGCTTGGCAAGAATGAAACAATTTAGCTCCCATTATATTAACACCCAGAGGGAATTTCCTACATAAGGAAAATGTATTACGGCCTATAACTAACCCGCCACTACTTACGGGCAGAGCTGATCTTAACGCTGCAGGAAAATTAAGCTTCTCTTCTGTGTGTTTAATGGTCTTTCCATTTTCACCTATTATGGATAAACAGCTTTGATCTTTCGGAGGCCAACCTCAGCAGCATGGTGTTTTTATCTGCTTTCCCAGCATGTTTTATTCCTGTTTCTCTTTATATATAATCTGTATATACCTATACCCTCCCTGACATGACCCAGCAGCAAGGAAATTTAACATGGCTCATTGTGGCTTTCAAGCACAACATCAGTACATCATCCCAAATATTGCCCACAGGAGGGCTAAAATGCCAACTTCCTAGTTTGCCAGGAGCCTGAGGGCCACAGTTAATGTGCACAAAACAGACAATTGCAACCACCATCAAGCATAATATGGACAGGCTGTCTGCAGATGTCATGCTGCTAGGTCATTGTGATATTGCATTAAAGCCCAAGTTCTTGGAGTCAAGTGATTACACAAAAATGTCAGTGTTCATGTTTTTTAAAAGTAACTTTCTAGCTCTTTTGGTTGCAGAGAAAAGCTTGAAAATGTGACCTATGGTGACCTAATGGCTCAGAAATGAGAAAGCAAATCTTGTGGTTTTTGAGCTTTGACTCATAATTTTGAACGTTTGGGACTCACAATAATTCTGGACATGATCCTTTGTTACTCCTTTATGCTGCTGGAGGTGCACAACAGCTGCAGACAGTGCACATCTGGTGTAAATTACAGCAGCCTAGCCACCTGTCTAATTTATGCTGGGAGTTAGCCCCAGCCTGGACTGCAATTACGGGGAACACCCATGTGGGTTAAAACCACCTTTGACCCACTCCATTCTCCTTTCCCGTGTCAATCATAGAGCAGTCAGAAGAGACAATCAAGCCCTGTGTTCTTTGATTAGCACATTTTACCTACTGGAAATTTCCATGTGCTATGATAAGTCACAATGTGCATTAATAATAACACTAATTAAATGTATTAGGATTGGAAGAAGAAGAACTCATATGTCAGGGAAAGAGCAGTTAATGTTGCCCACATAACCTTATCTGTGCCCTTACTGTGTATGCATAATAATGAATTCATTCATTTCTTACATGATCATATACTATTTTTTCCCTTTTTGAGTGCCCTGGATAGATCTTACTTAGGGAATGAAGCAAATGGGCAGTTTTTCTTTTCCTCCTCAGTAGTTACTGTGTGATCATGTCTTAGGGCTTGTCTCCACTTACCAGGGGATTGATGCACGGCAATTGAGCCACCGGGGATTGATTTAGCAGGTCTTAGACCCACTAAATCAGCCGCTGATCACTCTCTCGTCAACTCCGGTATTCCACCAGAACAAAAAGTGTAAGGTAAGTCGACGGGAGAGTTTCTCTCATTAACCCAGCGCAGTGTAGACACTGCAATAAGACGACCAAAGGTACGTCATCTCCAGCTACATTATTCATGTTATCATCCAGTCTTGGCAGAATCCAGATCTCTGAACTGTGCCAGATATGATCAATGAGGCAGGAGCCCTGGACTCATTCCACTAACATCTTTCTGTGTCATATGGAAGAAGGCAGGACTCATTGTGACTTATCATAGCAAAACCAGTACCTGTGGACATTCCAACACACCAAAAACTATGCTCTGCATTTGGTGGAGAGCCAGCAAGCAGAACACAGAGCACTGGGTGGTATGTTCATGTCACCTGTGTTATTGCTGAGCAGATGGGCTGCTGTGCTTTGTACCCTTTGGAACGTTTTTAGGCTGTTTGGCTTCAGTCCCAGATATAATAAATGGCAACAGCTGTGCCTGGAGGACTCAAATGGGTAAACCTCTGTGGCCAGATCTTTATTTGATAGATTGGGCTTCAGGCTTCTGGTCGGACTGAGGAGGAAGTAGGTGTTTTCACAGCCGTGGTGTGGTGATTTGGGGAATCTACGTACAATTTATGAATTCTGTGTCAGCTGATGATCTGTATGTATCGTTATCAAGCTGCAAGCTCCATTTTGAATGTGCCACTGGTTTGCTTTCTCTGGTGCCTTGCACAGCCTTCCATGCTGAACTGAAATTCCAAGAGGTGGTGACACAGGGCTGACCCTGTTAATCTGAATGAGTGCCCATTCAAATGGAGCAGCCTGGGACCATGAGTTGGCTGCTGCCCAGGGCACACCAGTTTTTCAAGTCTGAACTCCATGGGGAGGTAAAGTAACTATGCAATGGATCACCTGATAAGGCTGATCAGAGAGTTATCTGACAGAGGGGAAATGTTATACAAAAGAAGGTTTCATCAGCCACTTTGGAGAGAAAGAGAAGACAAGGAGACCAGAGACTCCATGTTCTGGATAAGAAGCCAAGTGCAGGACAGCAGGGGAGAGAGGAAGAATCCAGGGCACCCCAGAGGACTTTGTCCAAGCCCAAAGAACTCTGCAGTGAGGAAACTGAGGCAGGGGAATGTGTGCAGGTTCATTTATTATTTTGCCTAGGTCTGTGCATCTCTCATGCTACCCAAGTAAAGAGTAATTGTATTTAGAATACTGCATATTCTGTCTGTGCATCTCTTTGCTTCACTATCATGTGCCTCTGAAGCAGTGGTTGGCCACCTGCAGCCCGTGGATCACATGCGGCCCATCAGGGTAAGCTGATTGCAGACCACATGAAATTTTGCTGACATTGACCATTTGCAGGCACGGCCCCCCGCAGCTCCCAGTAGCCGTCGTTCACTGTCGTAGACAATGGGAACTGTGGGAAGTGGCTAGCCTCAGGGATGTGCTGGCTGCTGCTTCCTGCAGCTAGCATTGGCTGGGAATGATGAACTGCAGCCACTGGGAGCTGCAGGGGGCCAAGCCTGTGGATGGTCAACATCAGCAAAATGTCTCGTGATCTGCAATCAGCTTACCTTGATGGTCCACATGCAGTCCACGGGCTGCAAATTGCCCACCACTGCTCTGGAGAGTTAAACTGTTAACCCGAAACATCCACAAAGTTGGAGCTCCAGGAAAGGGTGTGCTTAAGCTGTGGGGAAGTCTAGTGGGAGTTAGCACTGACCATGGGGGCCTGAAGCAGCCTGTGCCCAGGAAATGTGTCAGAGAGGCCAAGGGCAGAGATGGTGCTGGAGCCTACTTACACCAAAGGAAGCTTAAATCACATGGGTCTGATGACTTAGAACCCAACACAGCAGCCTGGGAAGCGTCCATCTGAGGGAGTTTATCAAGAGCTGTGTTTTCCACACAGGTGTCTCAGAGTCTGTCTACACTGCAGTGTAAGCCCAGGGTTAATAGAACTCGAGTAGCAGACCCTGGTTTTGTTAACCTAGAGCTTGAGTATCTACACTCATTTGTAACTCCAGGTTAAGAATTGTTGAACCCTGTGTCCTCCCAAACTGGGGCTCCAGTGTCTACACTGGAGGCCTGAATCCAACTACCCATATCACAGAATCCCTAGCACCCTCCCAAAATGTGGCTGCTCTAGCCCTCTGGTCGTGGTGCATTGTGGGAAAACTGGACTGTCCACCAAACTAGACTGTCTAGAGAACAAAGAAAGTTGGCCTGTGGGATTGTGGGATATTTTTGGCAGACTCCCAGAGCATGAGTCCAGTTAGACTGCATCTATACTGCAAAGCCCCAGGTATCAACACCTAGATCCCAGCTTGACTCATGCTCAGACTCTATCTCTATGGGGTCCTGAGACCCTGGGTCTGAGCCCTAGTTAGCACAATTTATGTGTACAGGGAAGGAGGGTTAGGCTTGAACCTGAGTTTGAACCGTGGGCTCACACTGCACTGTAGACGTACCCTAAAAGTACTGAGAGGTTTAAAAAGTCTGTGTAGATAATGAGGTTTCATGGATGTAACTGAGGGCAAATTTTGACCCCAGTCATGTTAGCTTTTCTGGCTAGTCCCATGTAATTTCACAGGAATTACATATTGGCAGTAGACCATGGGCAAATTACAATGTGTAGGCGCAATGTAACTTACTTGCAGTTTAGAAGACAGAAATAGCTATGTACAGTAGCTGTTGTGTAATTAAACAGATCTTCCTATGTAGATAAGCTGCTGTGAGATGGTTTTTACCGTGTAATTACATGGTTGTCAGAAGAGCTGGCTGAAAAATTTCCATGGGAAAATGCAGTTTGGTCAAAATCAAAATATTTCATAAGGAGCTGATCTATTCAAGGAGCTGACTGAGGAGATATCTGAGCCATCAGGGATTATCTTTGAAAACTCATGGAAGACAGGAGAGATTCCAGAGGACTGGAAGAGGGCAAATATAGTGCCAATCAATAAAAAGAGGAGTAAGGGCAACACGAGGAATTACAGACCAGTCAGCTTAATTTAATTCCCAGAAAGATAAAGAAGCAAATAATCAAGCAGTCATTTTTTAAACACCTGGAAGATAATCAGGTGATAAGTAACAGTCAGCATGGATTTGTCAAGAACAAATCATGTCAAACCAACCTAACATCATTCTTTGACAGGGAAACAAGCCTTTTGCATGGGGGGAAATGGTAAATATGGTATATTTTGGCGTTAATAAGGCTTTTGATACTGTCTTGCATGACTGTCTCATAGACAAATTAGGGGAATAGAGCTTAGATGGAACTACTATAATGTCAATGTATAACTGATTAGAAAACTGTTCCCAGAGAGAAGATATCAATGGTTCATAGTCAAGCTGGAAGGACATATCAAGTGGGGTCTCTCAGTGATCAATAATTTGGATAATGACATAGAAAGTACCGTTATAGCGTTTGCAGATGTTAGCAAGCTGGGAAGGGTTGCAATGGCTTTGGAGGATAGGTTTAAAATTCAAAATGCTCTGGACAAATTGGAGAAACGGTCTGAAGTAAATACAATGAAATTCAATAACGACAAATGTAAAGTACTCCACTTTGGAAGGAACAATCAATTGCACACATACAAACTGGGAAATGACTGCTTAGGAAGGAATACTCCAAAAAGGAATCTAGGGGTTCTAGCGGATCACAAGCTAAATATAAGTCAACAGTGTCACACTACTGCAAAACAGCAAACATCATTCTGGGATGTATTACCAGGAATGCTGTAGCAAGAGATGAGAAGTAACTCTTCCACACTACTCTGCGCTGACAAGGTCTCAACTGGAGTATTGTGTCCAGTTCTGGGCGCCACATTTCAGGAAAGATGTGGACAAATTGGAGAAAGTCCAAAGGAAGCAACAAAAATGATGAAAGATCTAGAAAACATGATCTATGAAGGAAGATTAAAAAAAAATTGGTTTGTTTAGTCTGGAAAAGAGAAGACTGAGAGGTGACATAATATCAGTTTTCAAGTACATAGAAGGTTGTGTGATAAACTCAGGACAGACAGCTGCAAGGGAGGGGTAGGAATCAGTCCCAGAGGGTTAAAAGGCCCTCCTCCTTATCAACTGGGAGGCAACTACAGGTCAATCAGGTTCAACTGAGAAAGGGTTACCAAGGTAGCAATTAGAATCAGCTGAGGGGGAACTACCTGAGGTTAATTAGTATCAGCTGATTCCAACTTAGGGCTGCCTGAGACCTTTTTAAACTCTTATCTAGGAGGAAGGAGTGGGGAGAGCAGAGAGAGAAGGAGCCCTGCTGCCAGGAGTGTAGGAGCAGCAGCAAGACAGCGAGCCTCACCAGGAGGAGAGGCAGTACTCTCTCCCACAAGGAAGTAAAAGAATGCTCCAAATAGGAGTGGTGGAGATACAGGGAGCAGACTTCCCCCGTGTCCCAAGGGGGACCACATTACCCAAGCCTGTCTCACTAGGGCTAAAAGCAGCAGAGACTGGGGAGACTGAGAAGGTGCCTTGCCACAGTTGTTACAAGAAGGAGGATGAAAATTGTTCTCAACTTCTGAGGATAGGGCAAGAAGCAATGGGCTTAAATTGCAGTAAGGGAGGTTTAGGTTGGACATTAGGAAAAACTTCCTAACTATCATTGTAGTTAAGCGCTGGAACAAATTGCTTAGGGAGGTTGTCGAATCTCTGTCATTGGAAGTTTTTAAGAACAGGTTAGACAAACATCTGTCAGGAATGGTCTAGAGATAATGCTTAGTTCTTCCTTGAGTGGAGGGGACTGGACTAGATGGCCTATTAGGTCTCTCCCAGTCCTATGAATATCAACAACATTTTCAACAGGAGAAAGTCTAAATGAATCCTTTTGACTGTCTGTTTGTTTCAATAATGTCAATCACTTTGATAAGGAAAAAATGCTTTGTTTTGATTTTATTGTCATTTAATTTCATTTAGACTTTGGTATCACATTGACATTATCTAAATGTTTTTACCTTATCGGAACGAAGCAATGCGATGGTTCCAAACTGAATTGTTTTGAAATTTCTGTTCCATGTTAAATGTCAACTTTTTGTTCCAATTCAGAACAGAGACAAATGTCAAAGTGTCAGGATTTCTCCTGGAGAATGAAAATTCCATTTTCCGATCACGGTAGTCATCAGTTCTGGGTAACTTTGTAGGCACTGCGGTGCAGCGAACTGCCTGTAATAGGTAGAAAGCTCTCACTACTTGTCAACCTACTGACTACACCAGCAGACAGGTGGGAGATGTGGTGGGTGAATAATCAAAGTTTTGTCATCATAGACTGACATAGAAGAGGCCAGGGAGTTACTTGGCTAACTAAGCACTGGATCACACTGGCTTTTTGATTAATTCTACCAATAGCTCTCTGTCTTCCTTTGGATGTAGTCATTATTCTTCATAGTCCTATGTTGCCCAGTTATTTCAGCAATGGGGACTTTAAAATGCAGAGAGCAAGAATGATATTTTGCATTTCTGTAGTACCTTACATCTAACAATCTTAGTGCACCCTACAAACATCGGGCCTGACTCACCCCCGCGTTACTCCAGTTCCATCCTGACTTGACTGCATTAATTTAAATGAAGTCACCCCAATGTAAAATTTGACCCTACAAAGCCCTGAGTGACTTATTGAAGTCCATGGGAATTGTCAGCCCCCCAGCACCAGGAGATCCTTAGCACCTTGCAAGACTGAACCTGAAAGGCCTTGAATTACTATGGGAGGGGTAAGGGTGGTGGAGTTCATACTTTTGCCACAGCCCTGATGGTTAGCTGCTCAGGAACTGGAGAAGGTTAGCTAGCATCCAGTTGCCAGCTTTCCTACTGTCTTGCCTGACCCCCTGAGGTGGACTTTCAGTTTCCTTTGTTTCTTTGGGGGATTTGCTGTGCTTTTGTGGGGACATTTTCCTAAAGCTGGCAGCATATCTCCAAGATCTCTGACTGCAAGAGCGGATAAATAGATCCCCAAGGAAGCAAAATCCACCTCAAGGAAAGTTAAGTCAATGGGATGGTTGTAGGAGAAATCTAATCTGGTGTGGCAGAACTGCATTCTCCAGAGGGGATGGGAGGGGAGGGGAAGGCAGAGAGAAAAGAGGAAGGGAGGTGTTGATTGAATAGGCAATGATGTGACATTCCTCCCTGAATGGTGATGAGTAGTGGCCTGGGCATGGTGCCAGGGCTTTCCTAGCCCTAATCCTTCCCAGCTGTTCCAGCATCAGGAAGGGTAGACTTGCAGGAGGTGAAAAGAAGGGCTCATGTCTCCACCGCTGCAGCTGCTGCTGTGGGAAAAACACCACAAAAACCACAGCAAACAAATGAAACCAGGGAGAAATTCTGGGAAATTCCACTGTCTCCTGGGAGAGCCAAGAACAGCCCACGCTCCCACCCACTACAAATGCTGGCAGACTTGTGCAACTGGAGAAAAGGTCACTGGCCCAACAGGGCCTAAATTGCACTTCAGTGCTGTCCCCAAATGACACCCCCCCACATTTCCCTCCACCCTCACATGCCTTGGAGCAAAGAAATTCCATGTCGGGTATGTCCAGTGGAGGTGTGATTGCAGCGTGGGTAGGCATAGCTATGGCAGCTTTCATCTAGCTAGTGCAGGTAACAATAGTGGCAAGACTTAGCAGCATGGGCTTAAGTACAGGCTGCTCAGCCTTCCGGGGACCCTGGGTACGTATTTGGGTTCCAAGCCCTCATTGAAGTCCCTGCCATCAAGTCTAGGCAAGCTCATGTTGTTATGTACAATTAGTAGCAACTGGATAGAGAGTAGAACAGATCTCTTGCAAGCACCTAAGGTACTGAGTGATCACTGAACACCACAGTGACCACTGCTCATCTTGCTGATCGGTGTTGTCTCATGGGTTTCCCCCTCACACATCTGTCTGTTGCATCCACCTGTTGTCTCTTGTCTTATACTTGGCTAGTAAGCTCCTAGGGGCAGGGACCATCTGTTTGTTCTGTGTTTGTACAGCAGCTAGCACAACGGGATCCTGATCCATGACTCGGGCCCCTCGGCTCTACTATAATACAAATAATTAACAAAGAGACAAATGTTTGGCTGCAAGTGCAAGTGCAGGATTGAATATGCAAGTCTGGTGTCTGCCATATAGGAGATGCCTTGCAGAATTCTGCCCATGCTTTCCTCATTGTGAAGCTCTGGCCAGCCATTAACTTTGCAATAACAAGCCAGATACTTTTGCTAGCCAGACTCCTAATTTCCTATTCTGACAGGCAATTGAACTGAGAAAGCAAGTATAAAAATACTATGAGAGAACAGAAAGAGCCCTCATAACAGCAACCCCTTCCAGAGCTCCTGGGGACAGCATCAGTCACCCTATCCATGTCACAATTCCCTCTATATGGAATTCTGCCATCTAAACCAACAGCAAGGGAAGTTAAGGGCCTAGTCATTTGTAACTCGGAAGCTGTTCATTAGGCATCTTTGCTCCTTAACATCTTATGTGCCTTGGGCCAGAAGTCCAAGATAGGTTTCCTGCAATATGCGGGTCGCATAGGCCGGGGAAGGCTGTGTCTCCCCAAACAGTCTGGCGTGGACCTGCCCATGCTCTGCCCTCAGGCCCCCTCCTCCCTGATTCCAGTTTCCTTCCCGGTGCTCGTCCGTGGCTGAGAGGCTGGGGCAGGCAGGCTGGGGCCAGTGCTCACAAGGCCCGGGGCTGGATGTGCTGGGGCTGGGGCGACGCTGCACCACCATCCACCCGGCGCTGGGGTTGGCGGCGCTCTGGCCATACCACCCACCCTGCACCGTGAGGGGGTGCGTGTGCTTGTGTGTGCTCTGGGCTCTGGAAAGGGATGGGGGTAGAAGGGGAGGCATGGGGCCTCGGGAACAGGGAGAGGAGCCAGGAGTTAGCCTCCCCCAATGGCTTGTTCACCCACCGCCCATGACCCTGCCCTACTTTAGCTGTAGATGTAGTCATTCCCCTAAGGAGATGGATGGTATCCTCAGCCTTGGCCCCAGGGTGGTAGAGCACCAGTAGTGCTGTACAGCCTCCACAGGGGTGGTCTCCTCCTCCAGCTGACATTCTCTGGTGGTGTTGGAGGTGCAATACTGTACAAGATGAACCAGGGGTCTGATGTAGTCTGGCAAGCTCTTTATTCTCACACTCATAATTTTATTAGCAAAATCCAAATGGGCACTCCTTGAGTTTTCAGGGTAAGATGTCTGAAAGTGACTGGTCATTTTGGGGTGCCCAATTTTAGCCACCTTTTCAGAGTTTCTTGATGTTCAACATGTGGGTACAGATTAGGGTAAGTTGCTTGTTCCCTAACCCCCATACCAGGCACACCCTCTAAGGTGTCTCCAGTTTGCACCCAAAATCATTAGTTATGGCCTCAGGGTATAACAGTTTTTGAACCAATATACTGTAATTCTCACTGACCTGAGTTGTAATTGACCTGTGGGGCCAAATTTCCAAAGTAATCCCATAGTTGGGCCTGCTAACTTTATCTGTTTTCCCCTGTAAACAGTCAACCAGGCATGCAGTCACTGGAGTTATATATGCAAAAGCAAAAGTTTATTGCAGGTCCATTTATGGGAGCCCACATAAAACATGGCCCTCAAGCTTAGGTCTTTGCTGTCAGTTAGATAAAGGGGGCCCTGCTAAGGCAACTATGCTTAGCTCACAGACCCGTACTTTTCCTTCTCTCAGCAAGCTTCTGATCTGATCTCGTGTCACTTGCTAGCCAAGTGTGCCTGCATCTGACAATCTGGGGAAAATCTGTCTCCGTACAAGTTAGAAATGCTGTTTGAGATCATGGACTCTCTGCATGTATCTTTAGCAGACGGCAAAGTCTATTTTTGCAACTTGTTTCTCTTCTCAGATTTTTTTTTACCTCCATGTTGGGCTGGAATTCCAGTCAAGGGGTAATGGAGGGTTGTTAAACTGGAGTGTCCTCTAGTCAAACAGAAGCACCTTCAATAATAGTCTGACTCCTACCCAAGAAAACTTGTTTGTCAGGGGAGAGGTTACCTGACAATGAAATCACCCTCCTAGGAGTCTGATCAGCTGGTGAGGCTGATCAGGTAGTCACATGACAAAGGGGGCTGGATGTTAGGAAAGAGAAGGTCTCCTACAGCCATGGGAGTGGAGCTTTTGGCCAGAGGCTGTGTGTTCTGGAGGAGATGCTACCTGCAGGAGAAGGATTCTGCATATCCCAAAGGACTCTGCCTAAGTCCAAAGAACTCTCCAGAGCAGTGAGGAATCGGAGGCAGGGGAAGGTGAACAGATACGTTTATTATTTTGTCTAGATCGGCGTATCTCTTGTGCTGTTAAGTAAAGAGAAGTGTGTTTTAGAATCCTGTGCAAAGTGCGTCTGGTGGCTTTCCCTGTTGTGTGCCCTATGAAAGGCGAATTGTAAACCAGAAGGCTCATGCTTCTGGGAACACACCAGCTGCTGGGGAGGCGTGGGGGAGATGGCATTAGTTTCAGAGTTGCACTGGTCCTGATCCCCACTGCCCAAATGGGTTTCAGACACAAGGTCTGCAACTGGCATCCGTGCTTAGAGCCAGGGACAAGGCCTTAACTCTGCCCAGTCCCAGCAAACAAAAGTCCTATGGGATTCAGCATTTGTATCCCTGATGTTGACTGATGTGTGACAGTTTGTCCCCCTCTGAGGCTGAACTGCAGATGACAGTTCCACTGCCTGCTTATAGTCTGTGGTACGAGGCCTTTAGTTCCTGTGCTAGTATCGTGTTCCTTGGAGCGAAGGGTTCTCTGAATTCAATCCTACAGCTCCTCCTTCCAAAGGGGAGGGTTTATTACACTTGGGAATGGCCACCTATTAAAATTGACTGCACAAGAATCTTATTCTCTGAGCAGCTCGGAGAGAGAAGACAGGGTCCTGTAAATTTCAATAGACTTTCCTCCCTATAAAAGTGGATCAGAAAGGCAGAGCCCTGCTGGGGAGCAAGAGAGGGCCAGCAGCAGCAGGGTCTCTGGCCCTGATTCTGGGCTTGGTTTTTTTTGTGGGCTCCCCCAGGAGCAAAGTGGCAAGTCCAAGGCTGCTGTGGGGCTTATCTTATAGATCCATGTGATGTTGTGAAAGCAAATATTCCCTTTTGATGGACGAGTCCATCAACCTTGATGGTGTCATCCCTTTAATATTTTAACCATCCGCCTGGAGAAGCACAGCGTGTACGAGGCACTAAATGTCTCCGCTGTTAATAAACAGTATTTATGGGGAAAGCTTTTACTGCCAGCTGACATTTTAGCAGCGAGCACACTGGGGCGGTTGCTGCTGTACAACGAGTTTCCCTCCCCTTCCCTCCCTGCCCCATGGAGGAAATGTTAACTTGATCTTTCCAGGCATGACTGGCGTTGGAGGGGCAGTTCAGAGACTACAGGGCTGTGGCGGGGGTGGGGCCAGTGGACCTGGTTTGCTCTGCTCTCTGAGCTGTGCAGGAATTCAACAAAGGGGTTTAGTGGTACTTGTGTAATAAGGGACAAGATCTCTTTGGGACCCGCTGGGAACCTCCATAACGAATGAAGAATTCCCAGCCTGTTTCAGGGACTGCCATGTGCCACAGTGACAATTTCCCTCTGTGCGCACATCATTTTCCCGACAGTACTTAGCGTTTAGAGTGTGCTCTTCATCTTCCATGGGCTTCACAGGCATTGCCTCACTGCACAGCACCCCTCGGAGGCACGTATTTTTAGGATATATGCTCTGGCTTGCAACAGCCTCCCACATAACTCATGGTAGAAGGCCCCCTGCGGTGGGAAGCCCATCTGGAGTAACAGACGGGAGGACAGAAGCACAAGCATCTCCTGGGCTTCTGGGAGTCCTGGACAGGAAGGCAGACCCTGAACTAAAGCTGGGGGGTGGGAAATCAAGAAGTGAGATTGCTTTGAGCACAGCTGCCACCCCTAGCACAGCGGATGCAAGTTACATGCCTGCCACACTTTAGCAGCTGGGTGAATCTAGTTCATTGTCTCTGGTTTACAGATGGGGAAACTGAGGCATGGAGTTGAACTGACATGCCCAAGTCCACATGAGTCTGTGTCACAGCCAGCAATAGAATTCAGGAGCTCCTGGCTCCCACTCTTGTGCTCAGAATGCTAGTCAAATCTGCTCACTCCGTATTCCCGCATGAGAATTCATGGGGAGTTCTACATACCTTGGAGTGAGTCTAAATTTACCGTGAACCAGCCCTGAAAACAGAGTTTGAAAACAATCAGTATAACTCAACTGATCTTGGAAAGCTGAAGCTGTCTCTCCTACCACCCATTTTCCAGGAATGGGCCTTCTCCAAGGATGGGCTCCCTGACTATGGACTTTTCCAGGCTAGTGGCCTGGGGTGATGACATTGTGATCCAAGTGTCAACATCATGACACCATGCATTCTGGTGCTGTCACCTGAACGGGAACTTCTTTCAGTTCCCTGCCCGTTAATACAGGGCATAGCTTTCTGAGAAAGCCATGCAACATTATGATCAGTTTCATTTAGATCTGTTTGGTCTCTTGTCTGAAGTCAGTGTCATCTGTGGTTTGGCAACAGTCTCTTAAGAGAAATAAGGAGACTGGGGATGGCCCAGACTTGCCAAAGCAATCACAACCAGCTGGGGAATGAAGGATTTGACTCTTGCCCCCTACTCGGCTCATCACTTGGGCTATTTAAAGCTAGTTTAGGAAAAGCCCTTATAGAGGGTATTTGATCGCTTACTTATTACAGTTTCTTTGGAAGCCCTAAGCATACAGCACAGAGCAAGAGAAATTCCTTGCCCACAAAATCTAACAGTTGAAGTAGACAAGACAGTCAAAGAGAGAAAGGAGATGACTCACCCAAGCTCATGCAGCAGGTTAGTGGCGTAGCCCAGAAGAAAACCCCAAGTCTCCTGCTACTGGGCCCTATGCAATAGACCACATTGCACAAGTTTCTGGAGGTCCTTGGGCAAATTGCCTGACGAAAGATTTTCCATCTGTAACTGGAGTGTGATGTGTGTGGATAGTTTATCCTGTGTCTGTTAACAGAGTCTGGGTTTTAGTCCAGTTAGCTGCTTCTTGGTTTTTATTCTTCAAGTGTTTTCGTCTCTGGTATTTGAAAAATCTTGCTGTAAAGAGGGTTTAAAAAATGCTGGCAGAAGGAAGAGGGTTTGGGATGTGCAGACGTGTGATTGATTTGATGGGAGAAGCATTCTTTAGTAGTTGGAATGAACCTTATCAGGGTGGCTGGGGATAGCTTCGGTGAGACTGGGGCTATCATAGGCAGCTGAAGGATTTGACTGGAGCCTGCTAGTCACTCCAAGCACAGGTTCACCTGCTTTAAATTCGCTGTCTCCAGGAGGTGGTTTATGGACTCAGAACCCAGTGATGAGCATGGTATAGGTGCCTGGGTAGACAGAAAGATATTCATTTTTGGGTATCTATCCATCAGAAACAATCCTGCATTATCAGAGACAGATTTCATCATTTAAGAGGGCTGTCCCCTTTCCTGCATCCTAATTCACTTACAAGATCCCAAGTCTTATATAGCACTCCGTGTTGCATTGAAGAAAAAAATTCTGCCTCATGAGTGGCTGAAAAGAATCCTATGGCAAGCCAGTAAATTTACATTGTTTAACATCTCAGAGGTTGATAATACTGAAGTCTGGAGGATTGAATACAATTGCAAATAGTTGCACATTACTAGCTGCAGCAAAGTTTGGAGAAAACTACTATTTGCCTCTTATGTCCCCCTGGCTTCATCTGGCCTTTAAGAATAGTCTTGTCTGGGACAACCTGCTGGAACTTTGTCCCGTTAGATGGAATTCTAACCTACAGTAGGTGACTGGCCCAATATATATATCAGCTTCTTGTTTAATTGAATAATGACATTTATCATTCTTCAAGGTAAACATTACCATGATCAATATTTACTTTCTAGGTTAATACATCTTGATAATCAGCTCAACAGAAGTTGATATGTCTTGCTTTATGTCAGTTAACAGCTTGTGGGAAGGAGTTCTGATGAGTTTGATGGTGATGGATTAGAAAAGCCCTGAAATCTTATTGAAATCCACATGCCTTAAAAGAACATTATCCAGTAGTTTAAATCAAAATTTACAAAATTAACAGCCCTAGGAATATTTTCATGAAGCCCTTTTGAAAATGTTAATGAGAAATTCTTCTATGCTGATGATTTTACTTCAGGATTGCCCTCCAGGGCTGGAAATGCAAACTGCAACTTTGTGCTAGTGCTAGAAAGTGAAACTGGCCATTCTAATTTCACTGTCTGAACTGAATGACTTGCAAAACATATGTGAACAGAATCAGTGGTGAGAAGGAATTTAGAGCTGGACAATCTGTTCAGATGTAGTAATCAAAAGGGCTATCAGAAACACAGTCCAGGAATTTTTATTCATATATAGGACCAGATTCTGCTATCAACCACGTTGGCGCAAATCTGGTGTAACTCCATTGACTTCCGTGGTGTTACTCCAGATTTACCCCAATGTTAGTGAGAGGAGAATCTGTCCATTGATTTATATCTTGATGGTGACTCCTCAAGCTGAGACCTCCCCTTCCCGCCCCCTCCCCAACCCAGAAAAATGAAAGATAGCCAAACGGAATAAAAAACCATTTGCACTGCAAGAAAGCTGAGAGTAAAAGACAAGTATTTCCTGAAATCAAAGCCCTGGGGCTCCTTACTGATGTCAAAAATGCTCACCAGAGTAGACCTGATTGAAAAATGGAATTTCTGTCCCATTGCAAATTCTAATATTTTGATACTTCTTTTCGTCCCAAATCAGGACACACTCAAAAGATTTGATGATATTGTCAGCACGCCTGCATTCTCATCTTAATTCTGCCAGGAAGTGTGGCTAGAGCATTAGACTTGGACTCTAGAGACATGAGGTTCTATTTACAGCTCTGCTAGTGACCTTGGGCAAGTCATGGCCCATTCTGTGCCTCAGTTTCCCCATCTGTAAAATGGGAATAAAGTGACTGACTTCCCTTGTAAAGCACGTTGAGAACTACAGAAGGAAAAGGCTATATAAGAGCTAGGTGTTATTATTATTTTATTATTACACTTGCACAATTAGTGTCTGGTTTGTTTTAGCCCTGCTGCCAACAGTAGTGTAGACAGGACTTAGGCATTTCTAGCACCATGTCATGAAAACCTGCTTGGACCTTCTGAGCCTTGTCCACAACTAACATTTGCACTGCGCAGCTGCACCAGTGCTAAAAAGCTGCCACTACATTTCCTATTGTAGACAAATCTTAAAAGCTTGTCTACGCGCAAATGTTTGCCCGTTTAGTTAAACTGGTGCAAACTACAAGTGAGGTGCTGAAGAAACTCTCCTATGATCCCAGTGTGCGAAGTAGGCCATGGGAAAGCTGTAGCTGTGTGTGTATCCATCTTTTGCAGTTTTCAACCCCAAATACGTGACCCCTTTGGGTATATCTTCACTGCAGAGTTAACCTGGGCTAGCCTAGCATGGGTGGCGCATCCTCATCAGTACCAGATCCATGTGGCTGCATCTACAATGTACTAGCTGGTATGCTATGGATTCTTAGCAGGATATCCCATAGATATGATTTTCCCCTTGCACCAAAATCCCATCTGTTCAATCCTCTCTGCTGCCAGTGGCTCAGAGATATCATCATACAAGAAAAGTGGTGTCAGCTTCTGGCCAGCTACCAGCACACTGGCAGGTAGATTTCTTGGAGTGTATCTCTGTTCACATGCTGTGGAATGGAGCGGGCAAATGTGGGGTTAAAATGCTGAGCCAGGTGACTTCCAGTGTGGAAGATGGGACGAATTAATCACGAAAACATAGCCCAGCTGGAATTCTGGGATAGGCTGGCCAAAGCTCTCACTGCAAAGTAGGCAGGTTGCTAGCCCAGGGTGAAGCAAAATATGAGCTGTCAAGCCTATACCCTCAGCCACGCCCGCTAATGCAAGCTTCAAGCACCCTCAAAGCCTGGTTAGAGTTTTTGCTGTGTGGGTGGAAGTCACAGCCTGGGCTAACTGCAGTGAAGACACCTTTCAGATACCCTGGCCCTGATTCTCTGCTAGCTGCATGTGAGCAAATGGCTCCACTAGGTGCCAAAGTGAGTGTGAAGTCACTCTGATCCTGGTGCATGCTGCACTCCCATTGCACAGGAGCAAGGCCGTGGCAGCCATTTGCAGGAGTTGCGTGCTGACTCTGAAATTATCCCTCCTGGATAATCTGAGCCTGCCATTGCCTTTCGTTGGCTGGAGAGTGGCAGTGGTGCGCGTGCTAGGATGGTGATAAGCTTTTGTGGGGATAGATCTCTCCATCTCCTCACAGATGTAGCTGATACATTTCAGTGCAGACTATCTCTGGCCATGGGTGAGTGTGCAAGTAGGGTGCAGGGAGCCTTCTGCACCCTGGGCACCTCTGTGTAAATGTCACGCATGGTCAGGCACTACACTGGGCTGTGCCAATGGAAGGGGTGGAGGGAGAGTTCAGCAATGTAGTAAAGTGGTCATGATAGGGTTAACTGGGTTATCCAGAGTACTATAGGACAGAACCAGGCTCCACTTCTTCCTTACTCCCTGCGTAGCGAGTGGGAGTTTCCTCCTGGTCTTTCGTGATGTAGTTCAATGCAGCTCCCTATGACTCGCAGGACTGCAGGCTGGGGACCTGCTGCTTTATCTAACAGTATCACAACAGAGTCTGGGTGGGGAGGAATTTCAAACTAATGGGGAAGTAAGACAGAGGTGGAGCATGACTCCATCCGAAAATACTCAGGGTTAATTGGGTCACCCAGTCACGACTTTACGAGGGCCCACTGCCCATAGATGTCATGCACAGGGAGGGTGGTGGAGTTCCTACTTTCCATTATCACCTGGAGGAGTTCTAGCTGGGCCACCTAGTTACCTTTCAGGCTTCCCTAGTGCTGAACCCACCTTCCCTCTGACACTGGGGCAGTGCCATGATCTGGCCCTTCACATATACCTCTTCTATCTCTGCCCCTTCTGCCAGAGCATTCACAGAGCTTTCACTGCCAGATCCAGTCAGTGAGTCTCCACCTACTCATGAGGGGCTTGCACGGCTGCTAAAGCTCGTCAGCATTTCCTGCGTCCCAGGTGGGTGAAAGGAGGCCTGAGGTGCTCAGTGCCTTCGGGATCTGGTCCTGCCCCCAGGTATTGAATAGGATCATGGCCCCTGCTCCCAGCTCAATGGGGAGAGGATGGACCAGACAGGGTGGCAGGCTCCTAGCTATAGCACCATCAGCAGCTAAAGACAGTGGGACTAAGCCCGTTGGAAATCAGAAGTAACTTCACTGAGCAGAGTCCTGTGGGCATAGCCGTGGTGGGATTGAGATCAGAACCCAGGTTCCCCTCCGCGAGCACATGGGAGGAATACAGAGACACTGGCCATGCTCCAGCACACACATTGGGGTAACCCACATCCAAGCTGGGCTGAATACAGAAGTGGTGTCAGAATCTGAGGTTTTGTCTTGTTCATTTCAGACAAGTTCTCCAAATTGTCACGGTCCTTTTGAATTCTAATCCTGTCTTCCAAAGTGCTTGCAACCCCTCCCAGCTTGGTGTCGGCCAAAGATTTTATAAGCATACCCTCCACTTCATTACCCAAGTCAATAATTAAAATATTGAACAGTACCAGACCCAGGACTGACCTGAGAGACCCCTCTAGATAGGCCCTTCCAATTTGACAGCGAACCCCTGATAATTTATGCTTTTAGCAGGGTCTGTTGACCAGTTGTGCACCCACCTTATAGTTGTTACGTCTAGGCCACATTTCCCTGATTTGCTTATGAGAATGTCATGTGAGAGAGTGCCAAAAGCATTACCAAAATCAAGATCTATTCTGTCCACAGCTTTCCCGATCCACTAGACCAATAACCCTGTCAAAGAAGAAAGTTAAGTTGGTTTGGCATGTGTGGGACTGGATAGAGCTCCCATTCCTTCCCCCCTGCCCCTTCCCACCCTCCCTGCTGCTCTTCACAAACCTGATTGACCATGGGGATGGAGGGGAGGAGTGTGAATCCAAAACAAGGGCACAGAATTAACTGCAGACCATCTGGGAAGTTTTGAGGCAATGAACTGACCTGGGGGTGGGGTGCGGAACAAGTCTGAGGGTATGGCTAAACTTGAAATTTCAAAGCACTACTGCGGCAGCGCTTTGAAGTGTGAGTATGGTCAGAGCACCAGCGCTGGGAGAGAGCTCTTCCAGCGCTGCGTGTAAACCACATCCTCTATGGGTGTAGCTTGCAGCGTGGCACTGATTACACGGAGGCTTTACAGCGCTGTATCTTGCAGCGCTCAGGGGGGTCTTTTTTCACACCCCTGAGCGTGAAAGTTGCAGCGCTGTAAAGTGCCAGTGTAGCCATACCCTGAGAGAGAGAAGAAAGAAGCTGTAGCAGCCCTGACCTGGGGAGAGATGGAGTCTGAAGGAGGAGCTACTTGGAGCAGAGCTAGCTACTGCACTGGTGCTTGCAAAAGAGGATTGTTACAGAGCTCAGCCTGGAGCCGACAGGTCAGCTGAGACCACAGGGCAAGGCCTACCAGTTTGAGCTCCCAATGCATGGCAGCCTCAGAGTGCACAGGCAGGTTGAACTGAGGAGGGGATAGTTTGCATTGCTGTGGGACAGGGAGTCTGTGAGTGCCTAGTGAGGCATGGCTATGTAATGCTGTGCTGGAGGCAAGGCAGTTTGTGTATCTCCTACCAGATCTCCTGACCTGCATCTACACCTGGCTTAGATAAAGCCTGAGGGGGATGCAGTCTCCCAATGTGTCAAAACTATGACTCCATTAAGAGTCCTGTTCCTCCTTCAGGCCAGATGGCATATGGCATGCCAGGAGCATGAGGAGAACGTTTGCCTTTCATGCCTTCTAAAACCTGGCACCTCCGACCTTCACGCCTTTGTCTATCCCAAGTCAAAAAGCAGTTTTGTCCAGCACTAAAAGAGTTAAGGTCTTGTAACCTGAGCCTGAGTTTGCAGGCAGAAGAGGTCACCATTTCCCAGCTTCCTTCCCTGAATAGGTTTGTTTCCTAATGTTCTTTTCTTCTGGACATGCTCGAAAGCTGCTCATTTAAAGAGCTGCTGAGGCCTCCTGCGCAACCTTGAGAATGGCTGTGTTCGGAAGCCATTCTGTGTATCTAATCATATTTTCTGCATATTTCTTCCGTGCCATTCCAAGGACAGTTGCATGAAAACTGGATATTGGTTTTTTTGGTTAAAAATTCACCTGCTGCTCATCCAATGCTGGAGAGTGACAGCAAAATGCTGTCTGAGACATCCTCCTCCTCCAACTAGTGATGTCACAAAGACATGGGATGAGTCCAGATATGAAATCCCCAGATTTGGGGAAAATCTGGCCCCAACTCAGACTTTGAGCCTGATCCACCTCTCTTAGAGTGAGGTCATTCAGCAGTATTTCACCTGAAGCCAGGTAAATGAGAAGAGAAGAATTTGACACTTCCTCTTGATATGTATCTATGATGTGATTGGAATAACAGAAACTTGGTGGGGGAGTTCACATGACTGGAGCACTGTCATGAATGGGTATAAACTGTTCAGGAAGGACAGATACGGGATGAAATGTGGAGGAATTGCATTGTATGTAAGAGAGCGGTATGATTGCTCAGAGCTCCAGTCTGAAACTGGAGAAAAGCCTGTTTAGAGTCTTTGGGTTAAGTTTAGAGGCAAGAGCAACACGGGTGGTGACATGGTGGTGAGTGTGTGCTATAGACCACCGGATGAGGTAGATGAGGCTTTCTTCGGACAACTAACTGAAGTTTTCAGATCACAGGCCCTGGTTCTCAGGGGGGACATCTGGTGGGAGAGCAATACAGCAATGCACAGAAAATCCAGGAAATTTTTGGAGAGTGTTGGGGACAACTTTCTGGTACAAGTGTTGGAGGTCCTCTTGACCTGTTGCTTACAAGCAGGAAAGAATTGGTAGGGGAAGTAGAAGTGGGTAGCAACCTAGGCAGCAGTGATCATGAGATGGTTGAGTTCAGGATCCTGACAAACGGAAAAAAGGAGAGTAGCAAAATACAGACCTGGGACTTCAGAAAAGCAGACTTTGACTCCCTTAGAGAACTGATGATCAGGATCTCCTGGGAAGCTAATATGATGGGGAAAGGAGTCCAGGAGAGCTGGCTGTATTTTAAAGAAGCCTTATTGAGGTTGCAGGAACAAACCATCTCAAAGTGCAGAAAGAATCACAAATATGGCAGGCAACCTGCTTGACTTAACAGTGAAATTTTTGGTGAGCTTAAACTCAAACAGGAAGCTTACAAGAAATGGAAATTTGGACAGATGATTAGGGAGGAGTATTGTGTCCAGTTTTGGTCCCCCCACTACAGAAGGGATGTGGAAAAATTGGAGAGTCCAGCGGAGGGCAACAAAAATGATTAGGGGGCTGGGCACATGACTTACGAGGAGAGGCTGAGGGAACTGGAGTTATTTTGTCTGTAGAAGAGAAGAGTGAGGGGTGATTTGATAGCAGCCTTCCACTACCTGAAGGATGGAGCTAGGCTGTTCTCAGTGGTAGCAGATAACAGAACAAGAAGCAATGGTCTCAAGTTGCAGTAGGGGAGGTCTAGACTGGATATTAGGAAACACTATTTCAGTAGGAGGGTGGTGAAGCACTGGAATGGGTTACGTAGGGAGGTGGTAGAATTTCCATCCTTAGAAAAAAGAACAGGAGTATTTGTGGCACCTTAGAGACTAACAAATTTATTTGAGCATAAGCTTTTGTGGGCTACAGCCCACTTCATCAGATGCATAGAATGGAACATACAGTGGACTCCTCCTGAAGGTTGAAACAACAGACTGGACTTCCACATAGATTGCTTCCGTCGATGTGCATGAGCTGGAATTGTGGAAAAGCAGCATCACTTGCCCCATAACCTCAGCCCTGCTGAACACTGCCATCAACAGCCTCAGGAACCAGGGCTGCCCAGGGTGGGGGAGGGGGCAAGTGGGGCAATTTACCCCAGGCCCCGGGCTCTGCAGGGGCCCCCAAGAGAACGTCTAAGGCTCCTGCCCCGGCGCGACCCCAGCTCCACCCCTCTCCTGGAGCCTCAGCCCATCCAGGAGCGTCCCCTACAGCTGCAGCATGGCTCCAGCGGGGCCCCTGAGCCTCGCCCTGCTCAGAGCAGCATAGTAAGGGGGCTGGGCTCAGGGCCGGGGGGTTGGATAAAGGGCAGAGAGTCCCGGGAACAGTCAGGGCACAGGGAGGGGGCAGAGGTTGGGGGGTGCAGTCACGGGACAGGGAATGAGGGGGTTGGATTGTAGGCATTCCGGGGATCTGTCAAGACTCAGCGGGGGAGTGGATAGGGGTCGGGGCAGTCAGCGGACAGGGAGCAGGGGTGGGATCCCAGGGTGGTGGTTGGGGGTGGGGTCTCTGGGGGACGATGAGAGGGCAAGGAGCAGGATGAGTTGGGGATTCTGAGGGAGGCGGGCAGTTGGGGGGCAGGAATTGGGTATGGGTCAGATAGGGGGCAGGGCCAGGCTGTTTGGGAGGCACAGCCTTCTCTACCTAAAGCTCATTCAGCAGTTTGAGGCTTGCAGAAGAGCCAAGCTGTTAGCTTTTGCATTAGGGCTACCATCCCTTTCACTTCTCAAATGCCAAATTATAGTCTATATTTAATTTCAGTGCCATAGGGAGATTCATGTCAGGGGAGGGTAGCTTCATTTAAAATTAGCCACTGGGGGAGGGATCACATGAGAAGAGCAATATCCTACACTACCTACCTCCTTTCTAACCCTACCAAGGGAGACGCCTCCTCCCCTGCATTTCCTGAGGCTTCAGAGGGGTTAATTCAGTAGTTCTCAAACTTTTGTCCTGGTGACCCCTTTCACATAGCATACCTCTGAATGTGACCCCCGCCCTTATAAATTGAAAACACTTTTTTATATATTTAACACTATTATAAATGCTGGAGGCAAAGCGAGGTTTGAGGTGGAGGCCGACAGCTCGCGACCCCCGGTAAATAACCTCATGACCCCCTGAGGGACCCTGATCCCCAGTTTGAGAACCCCTGGGGTAATTTAATTTTAGCACCCTGTGTCCATTCATATGCATGTGCTACTTTGAGCATTTCAGTTTTCACAACATAGGCTCATCCCAGATTCTGGAACAAGCTCAAACGCTCAGTTTTTGGAGTATGTACATAAGCTGTACTAAAGACAAACCCACAGTAACCGTCTCCAGTTTGGGAGGGACCCCATGGAACCAGTGTCTAGGAAACAGATACATTCATGGAGGTTAAGTCCATTAATGACTATTAGCCAGGATGAGTAAGGAATGGTGTCCCTAGCCTCTGTTTGTCAGAGGGTGGGATGGATGGGAAGAGAGTTTTACCCCCCAAAACTTTTGGGGTTCTATTACTCTGTAGGTTCACTCCCTCTGGGGGACTTGGTATTGGCCATTGTTGGTAGACAGATACTGGCTGGATGGACTTTGGTTTGACGCAGTATGGCTGTTCTTATGTTCCAACCAGGGGTTGAGCCTTTCAGACTGCTGTCGAGTCTTCATGTTCACTCTAATTTAAGGTTTGCATGCCAGTAATACATTTTAGCATTTTTAGAAGTTTCTTTCATATAAGTCAATATAATATACTAACTATTGTTGTGTGTAAAGTAAATAAGGTTTTTAAAATGTTAAGGAGGCTTCATATTTAAAATTAAATTAAAATGTAGAGCCCCCCGGACAAGCGGCCGAGACCCAGGCAGCATGGTGCATTGAAAATCAGTGCGTTGCTGCCTTCGGCACGTGTGTCATAGGTGGCCTCCCTGTTCTAACCTAATGAACCAAAGTTATAGAGACAGATATGAGTCAAGGAAGCCAGCGGCATATCGAAACCTGGAAAAATCTCTGACTGATGGGCTCAGGCTGTTGGTCACAAGCTGACATGGTTCAAAAGTTTTGATATTTTTTTAAGCAGAATTTGTTTAAGAAACAATTAAAAATCAACACAACAGCAAGCAAATATTTGGCCACCGTTCTGAAACCCAAACCCTATTAAAGGTTTTGGAGGCTAATTTCAGCTTTTCAATTAAAAAAACCACAACAATTTTGAAGGAAAGCACATGTCGATGATTTTTTTCTGCTTTTTAAAAACACCTAGTTTCGATCCAAAAAAGTTTTTGACTGGAATATTTGTCAACCTTTTTATGAGTTTGTGTCTTTATGATAGCTGATGTTGAGACCAGTGTTACCTTGTAAAGAAGTTTTCTCCAAAGCTGGGTTTTGTGCTGAGATGCGGAAGGTTTATTTTTCCAGGGCCACCCGTGGCAGGGAGCAAAGTGGAGCAATTTGCGCTGGGCCCCACGGGGCGCCCACGAGAGATATAGTATTGCAACTTTTTTACAGAAGGGGCCCCCGAAATTGTTTGCCTAGCCCCCTGATCGTCTGGGGCGCCTGTCAGGAACAATCTGACATGTAATAAAAAAGGCTGACAAAGGAGGTGCTGTCATTATCATGATAATTGGAATATGAACAAGGCTGTAGGCGTCTCTAATCCACATTCTACAGGCACTTATCCTCTGATCCACCTGAGGATTACAAAAGAAACTTATCTATCTGCTCAAGAAACTCCTGACAAGCACAGACAGATCTGTACAACACATGCCTATGAACCCGACAGGCGATTTCTATTTGCTACCAAGATCCATAAACCTGGATCACTGGATTGCCCATCTATCTCAGGCATCGCCTAACAGCAGGATTGTCAGTTATGTGGATTCTCTAGGCCTACGCTACCCGCACTCCCAGTATTCCCGAGCCACATGACTTCCTGAGGAAACTACATCCATCGTGATCTTTCAGAAAACATATCTGGCACTATGGTGTAAGCCCTCCACATATTCCACCAAAGATGGACTACAAGCTATCAGAACAGTATCTTGATAATGTCACGGCAAACCTGGTGGCTGAACTTGTGACTTTCAACTATTTCACATTTGGGACAACATATATCTTAAGTCAGAAGGCTGCTATAGATACCGCATGGCCACGAATATGCCAACTATTTTATGGCTGACTAGAGACAAAGCTTCCTTAGCTCTCGTCCCTAACGCCCCTACTCTACTTGCGCTCACTGATGACATCTTCACATAGACCCTGGAAGGAGCCCTTGAGGATTCTCACCATGATTTCAACAATTTCCATCCACCATCACTCAGTCTAGACCAGTACACAATGGTCATTTCCTGGACACTACTGACTAATAAGTGATGGTCACATAAACACACATATTCCGGAGACTACTTGATCGTATAATTTTACTAAGTCTCCAGTTCATGACAGGACCCACATGATTGTGTCTACAGCCAAGCTCTAAGATACACGCATTTGTCCTAATCCTCGACAGGAGACAACGCCTACAAGATCTCTAATCAAGCATTCTTAAACTACAGTACCCACCTGCTGAAGTGAAAAAAACAGATTACAGAGCAAGAATACCCAGAAGTCACCTACTCCAGGACAGGCCCAACAAAGAAAATAACAGAATGTCACTAGCGTCATGTTCAGCCCCCAACTAAAATCTCTCCAGAGCCTCATCAAAGATCTAAAACTATCTGGAAAGATGATCCTCACTCTCAAGTATTGGGGAAAACCGTCCTCGCTTACAAAAAGCCCAGCGCTGAAGCAAATACTACAGCAGCCAACACCACACAACAAAAAACGTAACCAGGAATCCTTGACTAAAGCTGATGCAATCTGTCACATATCTAGTCAAGTGACTATCAATAGGACTAATTCCATCGTCCCGCCATCAGGGCTCGTTACCTGTTAATTACATGTATATTGCCATCAACGTGCAGAAATGCATCCTGCCATGTACAATTGGCCCCCTGACTGGACGTCTCTAGCGCAAAAGAGATAAATGACAAAAATCTGACATCAGGAATCATAACATTCAAAAACCAGTAGGAGAACACTTCAACCTCTCTGGTCACTCAGTGACAGACTTAAAGGTGGCAATTTTGCAACAGAAAAGCTTCAGAAACAGACTCCAAGTAGAAACTGTTGAACCTGAATTAATATGCTAACTAGATACCATTAACTTTGGCTTGAATAGAGACTGGGAGTGGCTGGGTCATTAGACAAATTGAATCTATTTCCCCATGTTAAGTATCCTCACACCTTCTTGTCAACTGTCTGAAATGGGCTATCTTGATTATCACTACAAAAAGTTTTTTTTCCCTCCTGCTGATAATAGCTCATCTTAATTAATTAGCCTCTTAGAGTTGATATGGCAACTTCCACCTTTTCATGTTCTCTGTATGTATATATATCTTCATACTGTATGTCCCATTCTATACATCTGATGAAGTGGGCAGTAGCCCATGAAAGCTTATGCTCAAATAAATTTGTTAGTCTCTAAGGTGCACAAGTACTCCTGTTCTTTTTGCGGATACAGACTAACACGGCTGCTACTCTGAAATCCATCCTTAGAGGTTTTTAAGGCCTGGCTTGACAAAGCCTTGGCTGGGATGATTTAGTTGGTGCTGATCCTGCTTGGAGCAGGGGGTTGGACTAGATGACCTCCTGAGGTCTCTTCCAACCCTAATATTCTATGATTCTATTCTGTGTATCCTGTAGGAAAACCCTGAGACCATGATCTGGACATAGGTACCAGATCATGCTATCACTGAAGTTTAGAAAATTAATGTTGCCACTGATGTCAGTGGGGCCAGGATATCATCCCAGGTGTCTGAGGAGATGGCCCCATCAAGGATAGGTAGTAAGGTCATGATACGATGCTCAGGAGCGATATCTGAGCACAAAGCATTTCCTGGATCCTAGAGGGAGTGCTCAGGAGTGGTTCTGAGCAGCTTTTGGTTTACAAAGTCAAGTGACCAGCTCTATTCCCCCACCCTCCCTTGTACAGTTAGGATGGAATGAGCCAGTATTATGCACAGTGTTCCCCTGGGTGGGGCACCCCCCTGTCCGCAGGGGTAAAGAAGTGGGAAAAGTTCAGCTCACCCAGGGATTAAAGAGTGAACCACAGCCCAAGAGTGGAGAGACAGATCAGCTGCACTCTTGCTGACTGCAGCTGTGGGTGGGACATGAGCTAGAAACATTCATTAATAGACTAGGAATGGGAGGAAGTGTCAGTTCTGCATTAGGTTCAGGTCAGCATTGGGAGTGGGTTCAAGGCTGGATCCAGAACAGTGACTGGTTGCCGGTTCAGTGGCACTGAAATCTAGGGCAGGTCTGTGCTTAAAAAACGGCATCAGCTGCACTGCAGTAGCACTTAAGTGAAGACTCTTCTACACGGAGGCGAGAATTTCTCCCATTGGCGTAGTTAACTTGCCTCCCTGAGAGGCAGCAGTGCTGTCTAGGCCGAGGGTTAGGTTGGTATAGCTATGTCAGGGGTGTGGATTTTTCACACCTCTGAGCGAACTAATTATACTGATACAAGTCTGTAGTGTAGACCTGGCCCTTGCAATCAATCCTCATGAAATTCCTAACCCCTCTACCCCAGGGCGGAAATCTCACAGCACCAGCTGATCTTCTGACATTTCTGCCATCTGAACTGGAATTAGGCTGTAAAGGGGGAGCCACATAACACTGCTGGGACCACAGTCCATAGCCAGCCTGGAACGGGCTGCTGTAATTCAGAACATCCCCCTGGATTGTCTATGTGACACCAGGGGCCCTTTTGGCTCCTCAGAGAAGCCCAGAATCAAGGGTGTGCAAAGGTGCACCTCTGGCTCTGTCCTGGGCTGTGAGTTCTGTGCTGTACCACCAAGTCTGGCCTGTTAGCATTTAGACATTTAACTGCTTCACCCACAAATCAGAGCATTAGGTGCCTAGATGCTAACACTAGTGCCTGCATTTAACTGAGGCTGCAGTTTTGTGTCTGAAATTGGTGGAGGAGGCAGGACAGATCAGAGCACCTGTAAAAATGTGGCCTTCTGTCTGTCGTGTGCCCATCACAACGAACTTGTTGATCATCTGGGCACTGCTGAGAACCCAAATGCAGATGAGAACAGGTCCGGCCAGGCCAAAGCACATGTGTGGTTCTGACAGAGCCAAGCATCATGTGACGCTGCGGTTGAACTCTTCTCAGAGCAGCTACACTAAAATCAATTCCCATTGAGAGCATGGCCCAGTTGGCAGCCAGCAGATGGTGACGCGGTGCCTGAGGTCTCAGCTGGCACACTGGAGACTGAGCTAACTCTCCTGCAGCTTGCACAGCTGAGGTCAGAGTGAGAGTTGCAATGTGGGGAAACACTTAATGCATAGCACACCTGTGTGAGTGGGAAAGGCTGTCAGTCTGGCTCAGTGGTTTCCCCAGGAATTGAAATTAGGGGGGGTTGAATTTACAGAGTGGGGGTGTCAGGACCAATGAGATATATAAAAGAGATATGCATAAAGTAAATGTTTTGTTAGGATAATGCAAATTTAACATAAGAATAATGGAAGTTACACCAAAACACACAACAGGTCTAGATTTCTAAAAAAAATTAAATTAAAAAAAATATTTAATTTAAGTTGACTTTTGAAAAGTAAGCCATCATGGGGTAAGAGGGAAGTCCCCTCATGGATCAGTAACTGGTTAAAAGATGGGAAACAAAGGGTAGGAATAAATTATCAGTTTTCAGAATGGAGAGAGAGAAATAGTGGTGTCCCTGAGGGGTCAGTACTGGGACCAGTACTGTTCAATATACTCATAAATGATCTTGAAAAATGGGTAAACAGTGAGGTGGCAACATTTGCAGATGATATAAAACTATTCAAGATAGTTAAGTCCCAGGCAAACTGTGAAGAATTACAAAGGAATTTTACAAAACTGGATGACTGGGCAACAAAAATGGCAGATGAAATTCAATGCTGATAAATGCAAAGTAATGCACATTGGAAAACAATCTCAACTATACTTACAAAATGAAGGAGTCTGAATTAGCTGTTAACACTCAAGAAAGAGATCTTGGAGTCATTGTGGATAGTTCTCTGAAAACATCCACTCAGTGTGCAGCAGCAGTCAATGATTCCCAACATTCTGTTTGCTTTTTTAAAAAGAACAGCAAAAAAGAGATAGATTAAAAAAACCTGCTGCTATTAATCCATTGGCTGACTGCTAGTTCTTGTATGTGAAGGAATAAATAACATTTTCTATTCCATCTTCACATCATCAAAATTTTTAGACCTCATCATTCCCCCTATCGTTCTCTTTCTATAGCTTGAAATCCATCATTTTAATTTCTCCTCCTTTTCATACCCCTAAGTGCGTTGTTTAGTTGCCCATGCCCTGTACCTTTTCCCATTCCCAATTATATCTTTTTGGATGGGGGTTACCAGATCTGGCACAACAGTATTCAAGAAAATACACTATCATAGATTCAATAGACTCAATGTGATATTTTCTGTCTTATTATTATCTTTCTAAAAAAGCAAAGTTCAGTAGAGCAGCCCGTGTAGTCTTATCTGCTAAAAAGAAAGGAGTACTTGTAGCACTTAGGGAACTAACACATTTATTTGAGCATAAGCTTTCATAGGCTATCATCCAATGAAGGGACTGGAGCCACGAAACTTATCTCAATAAATTTTAGTCTCTAAGGTGCCATTTAATAAACTCCTGT
>NC_133776.1:64162543-64231083 GCF_003597395.2 Chelonoidis abingdonii
TGAGAGCTAAGGAAGCTTTGTTCTAAGTCAGCCATAAAAATGTTGGCATACTGTGGGGCCATGCGGGTACCCATAGCAGTGCCACTGACTTGAAGGTATATATTGTCCCCAAATGTGAAATAGTTGTGGGTGAGGACAAAGTCGCAAAGTTCAGCCACCAGGTTTGGCGTGTAACTAGTTCAAAAAACTGGGGGCGGGTGTTGGGGAAATTTAAGGGGGGTGTACTCCCCCTCTAGGGGGAGTGCAGGGAAATCACTGGTCTGGCTGGAAACTTGCTTGTTGGAGAAATAGATGCACTCAGGGACACAGAGTGTACGGCTTTCAATGGCAGTACTTCTTAGCGCTCATACAGAGCTTTACAAACATCATCTAATTAATCTTCACCACCACCCCTAGGAGGTCAGTGCCAGGATTTATAGATCACTTAATGCACTACTGGAAGATGCTCAGATGTGAAGGTGATGAGGACAGTATAAGAACCTGTATAGAACAGGAGAACTATGAACATTTGGCAGAGAGGGGAACTAAAACAGACAAATGCCCCCTGTCTCACAAAGGTCCAGTCCAAAGCTTGTTGAAATCAAGAGGAGTTTTTTTCCCCAATGAACTTTAATGCCTGTTGGATCAGGCCAGTAGCAAAGCTGGGATTGAAGCCAGCGCTGCTGACTCCCAAGGCTGTGTTCACACCCCCAGACCACGCAGCCTTGGCTGGGACAAACTTCCAAACCTGAACGTAAGGCATGAACTTGCCAAAATATGCATACTGCCGTTGGGCCTGCAAAACCTGACAACTGCAAGCATTGCTCTGTAATTAATAATCATTTCACTAGGCGCCTTTCATGCCAGGAGTTCCAAGTGCTTTTTACAAAGATGCATAAATACAGCAGTGTTATCCTCACCTGACAGATGGGGGAACTGAATTATCCAGATATGAAGGCCCAGATTTTTAAAGGTGGTTAGGTGTTGTTGCACTCAGCATCACAGAATTTAACTGATTGAGGTGCCTGAGTCCTTTTCAAAAGGGATTTAGGCACTTAAGAGCCTAAGTCCCATTGACTATCAATGGGCCTAAGTGACCTGGCTAAGATCTCACACCCTGTGAGTGGCAGAGCTGGGAATAGAATTGAGGTCTCCCGAGTCCAAGTCCTGTGTGCTCACTATTAGACCACAGATTACTTGATGCTTCTTTGCCCATGGCATGTTCAGATCCTCATTTTGCATGTGAAAATGGGTAATGTGGAGATTAGCAGGCACTGTAGGGGCAACTGCAATTTTGTGGACCCATTTGTCCCATGGATATTTGCCTCCCCTTATCTAAAGCTCATGATCTGGGGAACAAAAGCCTAGATCTTGTGATAAAGTTGAATCCGAGTCCTGGTTAGGGCTGGTCGGATCTCAGAATTCCCAGTCCACAGGAAATTCTGAATTTAAAAAAAATTAATAATTCTGAATCAAAAAATCTAAATGGCCCCTAGGATGGGAATTCTGCAATTTTGTTTAAAAAACCCGAACATTATATGTTGACCTTTTTTAAAATATTTCCCGTGTCCTGGGCTGCATGTCTCCCCAGATGGTGGGCTGCAGAGCGCTCTTACACTCTGGGCTGCCCGACCAGAAACCCAGGCAGGGAGGCTGACCAGCTCATTCTGCCTCCAAGGTCTCTGTCAAAAGTTCCCAGGGAACATGTTGATTCTGTCAAATCTGCATTTTCCAATGGTAAATTGTTCCACTGGCAACTTTTTGACCAGCTCTAGGCCTGGCATCGCATTGCAGAAAATAATCACTAGGTGTATGTGCACACCTGGGGCTTGTTTCATACCAGTCCATGCCAACTAAGCTAGATCTAGGATGCCCAATGCCTACTTATGGTTTAGGGAATAAGAAGAGAAAATCTGCCTGGCTTAGGAGAGATCTTAGTAGATTCTCTCTGAAGCAGCATAAACTGTGAAGGAACAGCAAAAAAATTGCTTACATGGGGCACATAAAGTCATGTGACTCACCCAAAGTAATAGGCAAGCAAGATCCAAATGAACATTCTTAATCTGCGATGCTCTGTAATTGCTCTGTGAGCTGTGGTTTAGCACTTACCCGAGCATTTGGCTTGCAGTGCTTTCTACTCCTTGTTCAGTTCACACATCTCTCTTCTTGTGAGACCGCATGCTATTGAACTCTTTGTCCTGTAAATTAGACCAGTGGATGTAGAAAAACTGTCAGCATGATCAGGGAGCTGAGTGGAAGGCTTAATTGAGCACATCAGGATGAAAACAAGTCCCACAGTAAAACAGAGCTAGTTATAAAGTGCCAGCGCAGCAACATTTCTGGGGCTGAAAGAGCAAATATCTACTTATTTATCCTTAATTCACACCGGTGGGGTGTCAGAAGAAAGTCAGACAAACCAGACATCACCCATGAGAGTTGAGCAATCCCTTGATCATAATATTTGCTACTCTGGTTGTAATCATCAGGTTCATAAAATCACATGATATGGTTTCTGTTCCCTGATTGGCCGACTTATGTAAGTAGTCAACAATGTACATATTTTCTGTTATATATTCAACTGCAATATTCACAATTCATGCTGGATGATCTGATGGATGTCATCCATTTTTACACTCTTTGTGAATTTTCCTGCACAGACAACAAAATTCCGAGAACGATTTTTTTTCATAATAAAGGGACCATTAGATCATCTAGTCTGACCTCCTGTATAACACAGGCCAGAGAATTTATCCCTGTAATGAGCCCAATAATTTGTGTTTGAGGAAATCACATCTTCCAGACAGGCGTACAGTCTTGATCTGAAGACATCAAGAGATGGAGAATCCTTCACTCACTTTATACTTTGTTCCAATGGTCAATTGCCCTCAGTGTTAAAAATGTGTGCCTTATTTCTAGTTTGAATTTGGCTTTAACTTCCAGCCATTGGTTCTTGTTCTGCCTTTCGCCAGCAGATTACAGAGCCCTTTAATACCCAGTATTTATGCCTTGTGAAGGTACTTATACAAGGTAATCACTTCTCGAGCCTTTTGATAAGTGAAACTGAGCTCTGTAACAGGTTTCAGAGTAGCAGCCGTGTTAGTCCGTATCAGCAAAAAGAAAGGGGAGTACTTGTGGCACCTTAGGCCAGGTCTACACTGCGACTTTAAATCGGTTTAATGGCCGATATACTGATTTAACGCTGTATCCGTTCACACGACGTCGTCATTAATATCGAGTTAAACGGCTCCTTAAATCGATTTAGGAACTCCTCCCAAACGAGAGGAGTAGCGCTAAATTCGATAGTGATAACTCGGATTAGGGTTCATGTGGACGGAAATCGACGTTATTGGCCTCCGGGCGGCATCCCAGAGTGCAGCACTGACCGCTCTGGACAGCAATCTGAACTCGGATGCAGCGGGCAGGTAAACAGGAAAAGCCCCGCGAACTTTTGAATTACATTTCCTGCTTGCCCAGCGTGGAGCTCTGATCAGCACGGCTGGCGATGCAGTTTGAAATCGAAAAAGAGCTCCAGCATAGACCGTACGGGAGATACTAGGTCTGATCGCTGTATGGGGAGACAAATCTGTTGTATCCAGCTCCGTTACAGAACACAAAATGCCAAAGCGTTTGAATAAAAAACTCCAGGATACACAGCGCTGCGTGACAAGCGTAACGGGAAGCCAGAGACTCAAATGGACGCTCATGAAGGGAGGGAGGGGGTACTGAGGACTCCAGCTATCCCACAGTCCACAGCAGTCTCTGAAAATTATTTGCATTCTTGGCTGAGCTCCCAATGTCTGTAGGTTCAAACACAGTGTCTGGCGTGGTTCAGGGAACAGCTCCTCAGTTTATTTCCCCCCAGCACCACATGAAAAAAAAAAGGGAAAGATTGCTGTGCTATGGCGTTTGCTCAATGCACTCCGCGAAAAAGGCGCCAAAGGGTTGTCTGCTGCCTTCACAAAGGGAGGGGTGAGGCTGTACCCAGCACCACCCGGGGCAGTGTTTTCTGCCCCATCAGGCACTGTGCTCTCAACACGGAAGTGGGAACTATGGGATAGCTGAGGAACAGCTACCCACAGTGCACCGCTCCTGAAATCGATGGTAGCTTTGGACCATGGACGCAAACAATCGATTTCGGGATCCCACTGTGGACGCGCTAAACCGATTTTATTAGATCTGTTTTGCAATATCGGTTTAAGCTAATTCGAAATAATCGTGCAGTGTAGATGTACCCTTAGAGACTAACAGATTTATTTGAGCATAAGCTTTTGTGGGCTAAAACCCACTTCATCCAATGTATGCTGTGGAAAATGCAGTAGGAAGGTATATATATATATATACACATACACATACACACACACACAGAGGACATGAAAAAATGGGTGTTGCCATACTGACTATAACAAGACTAATCAATTAAGGTGGGCTATTATCAGCAAGAGAAAAAAAACTTTTGTAGTGATAATTAGGATGGCCCATTTCCAACAGTTGACAAGAAGGAAGAGAAACAAAAATTAGCATGGGGAAATAGGTTTTACTTTGTGTAATGACCCATCCATTTCCCCATGCTAACTTCTTAATTTTCTTCTTGTCAGCTGTTGGAAATAGGCCGTCCTAATTATCATTACAAAATTTTTTTTTCTCCTGCTAGTAATAGCCCACCTTAATTGATTATTCTCTTTATAGTTAGTATGGCAACACCCATTTTTTCATGTCCTCTGAGTATATATATCTTCCTACTATATTTTCCACAGCATGCATCCGATGAAGTGGGTTTTAGCCCATGAAAACTTATGCTCAAATAAATTTGTTAGTCTCTAAGGTGCCATAAGTACTCCTGTTCTTTGAGCTCTGTAAGTCTCTCACTGTATGGCATTTTCTCCAGTCCTTGAATCTATTTTGTGGCTCTTCTCTGCACCATCTCCAATTTTTCAACATCTTTTAAAAAATGTGGATGCCAGAACTGGATGCAATATTCCAGTGTCGGTGTCACTGATGCTGTACCCACAGGCAAAATCACCTCCCAGCTTCTGCTTACCACTCCCGCAGTTTATAAATCCAAGGATTGCATTAGTCCTTGTTAGCCACAGCATTGCACTGGGCACTCATGCTGAGTTGTCTGTCCATTGTGCTCCCTAAATCTTTTTCAGAATCACTGAGTTATTGTTGCTTAGTTACATAAATCATCCAATCAGGGAACAGAAACAGTACCCGTCATTCATTAATTGGTCCCCTTGTTGGCTTTGTTGGTAAAGAGGTTACAAGAATTGACCAAGGAGAATGACTGAATTTCCAACTTGTCCCCAGAATTGAGTTCCTGCAAGGGGGAAATGAGTGAGATGCATGGACTCAATGCTTGTGGAGCAAGCTTACTTTGCCATTGCTTTACCTTTCTGTGGCTATTATGGTTACCAGTTATAAAGTGTGAAAAATCGGGATGGGGGTGGAGGGCAATAGGTGCCTGTATAAGAGAAATTCCCAAATATCGGGATGGTACCTATAAAATAGGGACATCTGGTCACCCTAGTGGCTATACATATGAGTGGCAGTATAGTATCGTAGATAAGGCATTGGACTGGGAGTCAGGAGATCTTGATTGTCTTCTTAGTGCTGATGATGATCTTCTGTGTGACTTTGGGCAGCTCATTTTGTCACTCCTCCACCTTTGTCTATTTAGATTATAAATTAGGGAAGGGACTGTGTGTGTGTACAGCACCAAGCACAATGGGCTCTTCAGCCCTCCTTGTATCGAATACCTGCTTCTCTCTTGACATCTGTCTCCACAATCACACTGGGACCTAGTTACAACACAAACAAGAGCTGGCTGTTTGAAAGCCAATGGCTGCCTTTGTTTTTATGACATTTCGTCCTGCCGCAGAGGAATTGTCTTTGAAATAGAACCCTGCTGGGGTAGATGCGGGGTGGTAATTGCATTTTTTATTCCTTTTTGTGCATTTGAATTCCGAAATATATGACTGATGTTTGACTGGTGGCTGAAGTTGCAGTGAGCCTAGGGAAAGGAAAGATTTTTCCTCTCTGTGCTTTTGTAAACTGACCAAAGCTTGAGAGGGAAAGCAAAATGAAGCTGAGATGCCGTTTGTACAAATTATTCCCTACCTTGTGATCTCTAACCACCATAAATATGATACATGTAAGGTAAGCAAAGAAAACAGCTTCTGTATCTTCATTATGAGACTGAACAGATGAAAAAATGCAAGCAGGACTAATCATCATGGGATTAATAAATGCAAATTGAAAGGATCACTTTCCTATCCTGCAAGCATATGATAGCAGACTTATATACTGTGGTAAAATAAGCTCTATTATCTGAGAAAAACCAGTGGCATCACACAGGATTGATGCCAGTGTAAGCATGAACAGCATTTGGCCCAAAAGTTTAAGGAGGGTAGAGGATTAGACCAAGACTTTCTAAACTACTGTGTGATTTTGAGTGCCTCAATTTTTGGATACCCAACCTGAGACCCCTTTAAGGGTCCTGGCTTTCAGAAAGTGTTGTGAACCCACCCTCTAAAATCCAGCTCTGGAGCCAAACTTTTCATGTCAAAAGAAGCGGATAGCTGAAGAGAGACCTCCAGGATCTTCTCGCTGCATTGACTGGGTAGGGGCTGTGTGTGCCTGAGGGCATGAAAGCACCCAACCCAAGTGCATCTATAGAGAGACACGTTCAGTACAAACCCTTGGAAGCAAAGGAGCTCCCACGCAGGGCCGGTGCAACCTATTAGGCGACCTAGGCGGTTGCCTAGGGCATTAGGATTTAGGGAGTGGCATTTTCTTCGGCGGCAACCCTAGCGGCTGGATCTTTGGCTGCCCCGGTCGCTGCCGGCATTTAGGCGGAGGGAGCTGGGGCGGCGGATGCAGGGAGGGTTGCCTGCAGCAAGTAAGGCGGGGGAGCGGCACGCAGGCAAACTCCCCCCTCCAGCTCACCCCTGCCCCGCCTCTTCTAAGCTGATTGGTGCCACAAGCCTGGGAGGTGGGAGAAGTGAAGCAGCGACGGCATGCTCGGAGAGGAGGCAGAGCAGGGGTGAGCTGGGGTGGGGAGCTGCTGCATGGCTCTCCGGGCTGGGGGGAGCTCCCACAGAGTGGGGGGACGACGCCTCAGGATGGAAGGGGGGTGGGGAGCTGCCGCAGGGCTCGGGAAGAGGGTGGAGCAGAGGTGAGCTGGGGTGGGGAGCAGCCGCATGGCTCCCTGGGGGGGGGAGTGGGGGGGAGCTGCTGCGGAGGGGTGCCTCAGGGCGGAGGTGGGGAGATACCGCCGGGGGGGGGCACCTCAGGGCGGAGTGGGGGAGCTGCAATTCCTGTATGGGCTATGCCTTGGAGCAGCAGCTGGCCCCAGGTAATGAATGCCAACCCTTGGCAGTACCCACTCTGTGGCTAAACGGAGGTGTTCCCTGGCAACTGGCTGGCACTGAGGGCACCTAAAATTGAAAAGAAAAAAGAGTGACAAAGTCCTGACAGGCTGATGCTCTGCTTTCCTGGTTCCCCTGGCTGTACAGGCAGAGGACACTAGTCTTAACAGTACATGGCTTTTGTGGGTTTAATACGTTCAGTTGGCTCCTGTTAGGGATAGGAGAGATCTCACCAGCTGAGGGTGAGTCCCAGCTTGGTGGTACTGGCACAGCCATCTGCAGTGTATGATGTTATCATAATAGAGACATTCCATAGGGTCTTTGACAACCTCTCGTTTTCCTTCACGTATAACGTAACTGCCGTTTATACTAGATATAAGGCAATCCTAGGCGTGCTGCTGTCACTGTGCTAGGATTGCCCAGCACCCTTTGCTTCTTGACACATCCTAAGCACTACTGTGCTGGCCTGTTGTGCAGTGTCACTGTGTGCTGTTAAATGGCCCTCACATTCCACTCCAGAGATGGCTACATTTCAGTGAGGTAGGACATATCTAGATAGAATTTGCACTCATCTGCAAAATGACTAGTTGCACTTTAGGATCCTTCAGGATGAGTGGTGCTTAGCAAATGTCAGGTACTGATATTACTAGGATGGTGGACTCAACTGTAAGCTGCCTTCAGGTCCCTGTAGACATTCAGATTCAAGTGTTTGCCTGATTGTTATTTGCAAACTCAGTTGCCTAATAAAGGCTCCAGGCTGTACATCTCTGGGGAATTAGAGCACAGCATAGGAAATTACGCGGGGGGAGGGGGTCAACTGACCAGCCAGCTTTACAAAGGCGAAGAGTATGTATTTCCAGCCCAGAATGCAACTTCAGAATAGTGGCTTGCACGGAAAACCCAAGGGGTTCACTAGGAGTTTTAACGGCAAGGGAAGAGCTTGCAGTGATATGATCTTGTGCCTTGTTCCATTGCCTGAGCTGAGTGATAATGGGCCAGGTATGCACTCAGGTGGAAGGCAGTGTGGTCCAGTGGGTAGAGCACCTGAGTGGGTGTCAAGAGACATGAGTTCTATTTCTAGCTCTGCCAATGACTTGTGTGACTTTGGGCAAATCCCTTTGCTTGCTTCAGTTTCCCCTATCTAGAAAATGGAGATACTTACCTTTGTAAAGCACTTTTATCCAACAGTATTTAAGTTCCTAACTTTCACTGATTCCTTTGATGCCTCAATACCTTTGGGATCTGGGCTTTTGAGATCTTTGGCTGAAAAGGGCTATAGAAGATCAATTATTATGATTATTTCTTACATCAGTGTTTCATGCTGCAGGGCAGTGGCTGTTTGAATTCAGTGTATGGGCCCTTTCCCAACTTTTAGGATATACTGTCCAGTTCATGGGGGGAGGGAAGTTTCTGCATAAGCCCAGTGTTTCGTTCTTTGCAGTCTGCCTGTCATGCTCTCCCATCTCTCTCTAACCCACACTAAGTGCCATCAGTTGCTCCAGGCCCTGGCTTTCCGAGTTGCTGCATTTTAGGCTCTTCATGGGTTGCTATTGCTTGAAAGCGGTTGTTTAAGAATGTTGCCACTATACATCTTCTAAAAACAGGTACAGAACCAAGGAAAGGAACAAGAGCAATTAGCCATCTAAGCAGAGCTCCACAGCAAATGATGCGTCAATTTCCTCCGTTAATTGCAGGCCAGGGTGAGATGCTATACAACTGTCCCAGATAAAATAGTGTTTGAACCAGGGATTAGGGGGAACCCAGGCAAATGGCCCAGGCCCTGCAGGCTTCCTGCTGAGCTGGGAGAACCAAACACCTGCCTCTGTGATGATGAAAACTTGCATTTATGCAGTGCTTTTCATCTAACGCTCCCCATGTGTGTGACAAGTATAACAAATTCCATATACAAGGATCACTGCTATGCAGCCATTTCTGGGGTGGAACTCCATGGATGTTTAACAGTGCACTGCCATAAGCTGCAGAGCTGGGGGGCCCTCCAGGCCATAGTCTGAAGGTTTTTTGGCTGGGCCAAACCTGAGTGGTGCAGTGACTCATTGCACCAAGTCGCAATGTCTCTCACTCAGATTGGAGGGAGTGGGTGTGAGGGCTCATGAGTTGGGGGTGGGGTCATGCTGATTTGGGGGTGGGGTGACTGAGAGGGAAAGAATAGGGCTGGAGGAGGGGAAAGGGGAGGTTTCTATACTCCCACACACTTTAAATGGCACTCCGCAGACCCACCGTCATTGCAACAGTGCCCAGAAGGGGAAGGTCATGCTGTGCATCAGTTCTGTGTTCTGTTCCCTGTTCCACTGTGGAACTTGGACAAGCCCTTTCTCTTTCCCACCTTCAATCAGTTTCATCCATTTCACTCTTTGAGACAGGGCCTGTCTCTTCCTGTGTGTCTGCTCATAGTCTTGACCTTCATTTGGGCACTGGACCAGAGTACCCTGGTGCTAGGGGCTGCACAATGACCCAGCACAAAGGTGGTCCCTGCTCCAAGGGGCTGGCAGTCCAAGCAGGAATTCAAATAATAGGGGGAATTTAGGTAGGCCAAAACTAATGACTCAGGAGGAACATCCTCACGCTCATGGCAAGCACCGTGGAATCTTTAGTGGCCACAAGTAATCAGGACCTTGTATTTCTATTTCATCCCAACGACTACAGGATCATCCCCCAAGCTCCACTGAGAGATCCCAAGCCCTGGGGTGGGGTCCATGCTAGCAGCTCCCTGTCACAGCCTGGCCCAGCACTGCTTTCTGGACAGACTCCAGTCTGCTATGATGGGATCCAACCACTGGATCCCCTGTGTTGTTGAGCCCTTTGGTTCTGGGTAGTGATTGGTCACTGTCCTTAGCTCTGGGTCCCCCGGGTGCAGACCCCATATCTGACACCCTTTTTAGGCCGTGGGACATCACAGTCCAGCCGCCTAGATCCCAGAGCCAGGGACTCATCCTTCTAAAGCCCCCAGTGGCTTAGAAATGTTCTTCCCGTCTCAGAGATCACCAGGCTGGTCAGAGCTCTGGTTTCTGGTTCTCCCTTTCAGGGAGAACGTGGCAGTGAAGCAAAGATGTACAATTCTATTATTAGTTATGAATGGTTTATATTTTATAGGGGGCTGTTTGGCCTAATTCATTCTTACTTATAACATGCTTTGAGATCCTCACATAGAAGGAGCTTGAGAAGAAGAAAGTGTTATTAGCAATAAGATATTATTACTATGTTATTTATTCTATTCAGACTGCATCTCATCACAGGGGTATATGACTACCATCCAACGATGCTTTAAGGAGAGGTTCTCTGTGACTTTGCATAGACTTGATCCAATGCCCATTGGAGACCATGGCAGTCCTACAACAGACTTCAGTGGGCATTGGATCATGCCCTAAGGGCCCATGGGGAGCTAGGCACCTAAATATCTTTGAGGATCTGGGCATAAGTGCCTTGAAAATAAGGACCAAGACGTTGGATGTGTTTAGGGTGACCAGATGTCCCTATTTTATAGGGACAGTCCCGATATTTGGAGCATTTTCTTCTATAGGCACCTATTACTTCCCACCTCTGTCCTGATTTTTTCACACTTGCTGTCTGGTCACCCTAGATGTGTTAGGGTCAGGGCCGGCTCCAGGCACCAGCATTCCAAGCTGGTGCTTGGGGCGGCAATCTGCAAGGGGCGGCAGTCCCCGTTGTTTTGCCCCCAAGCAGCGGGCCGAATTGCCGCCGTGGACGGCGGAGGCAGTCCGTGTGCCCTTAGGGCGGCAGGCGCGTTTCCACGGCGGCGGCAATTTGGCAGCAGCATCTATGTTTAGCTGTCTGTGGTGGCTTCAGCTAAATATAGAAGCTGCCGCCGAATTGCTGCCACTGCGGAAACGCGCCTGTCGCCCTAAGGGCACAGGGACTGCCTCCGCTGTCCGTGGTGGCAATTCGGTGTGCTGCTTGGGGTGACGAAAACTGTAGAGCCGGCCCTGGTTAGGGTCTTCTACAGGGAGCTGGTGGAGGGGAATGATGTTATGCAGTGTCATACGGACTGAAGCCTTCTCCTAGGGTTCAGGGCCTGATAGGGCAGAACTGAGACCACACATAAAAGGCCCAGGAATCCCCATACAATCCATGTTAGTATTATCTGCTGGTGAGGAGAGATCCCTTCCCAGATGGTACTGAGCAGGAGACTGATGCGTGGATGCCTGTGGCCACAGAGCTATTAATCTCACTTTGGAAAGGCTTATATTCAGGGCAGCAGCTTCCCACAAAACACACTAGAGGAAGGGAGTCCCTTGTTCCCAGGTGTCTTGCAGTGATGTCAGCTCCCCGTCCTCATTAATCCCAGTCATGCTTTATTTAGCCATTCACTTACACAGCCTGTGGACCCAGAGCTCAGATCCTCAGCTGGGGAAAATTGGCACCACTCCACCGCAATCAGTGTACACTAGCTGGGGATCTAACCTGCTGTATAAAGTGTATGAGTGCTACAGTGCTAAGTATTGTTATGAACCATTGTTGTAAAGGAGCTGAGTGAGGAACAGATTTGTTCCTTGAGAACTTTGAGATGTTAAAAGAAGGTGAACAGAAAACAACTTTGAGTGAGTGGTGCTCAGTGTTGCAGCACCACCCACTCACCTTTGTCCCACCCTGCCCTCATGACAAAGGAGTGGCTGGGCCAAACCTGAGCAGCACTGCAGTCCCATGCACCAGGTTGTGGCACCTGGAGCAGGAAGCTGAGCCCAGCCAGTCCCATGGACTGGAGCTGTGGTAGACACTACAATAGGGTGAGAATGGGGTGGGCTCTGCAACTCTCCTATGGCCTCCTGTAGGACCCTTTGACACATTCTGACCACCTAGTTCTGCATCATGATCCAGGAGTTAAAAAATCTGCCATAGATTGCGTCAGAGTGTGAAGGGATCAAAACCACTGGTGCTGAAGACTCTATCAGAGATAGGCCCACTGTCTCTCATCCAGTGGGCAGGGCCAGCTCCAGGCACCAGCGCAGAAAGCAGGTGCTTGGGACGGCCAATGGAAAGTGGCAGCACGTCCAGGTCTTGGGCAGCAATTCAGCAGTGGGTCCCTCAGTCCCTCTCGGAGGGAAGGACCCACCACCGAATTGCCACTGAAGAATGAAGTGGCGTGGTAGAGCTGCCGCCGAAGTGCTGCCGATCACGGCTTTTTTTTTTTTCTTCGCCACTTGGGGCTGCAAAAAAGCTGGACCTGGCCCTGCCAGCGGGGTCAGAACTTCCACGCTAAAAATCAGATGCAGACCCCCGGCATCTCACAAGGATGCACGTTCCATGCTAATGCCAGTCGCTGAGAAAGGAGCCTGAGGTGTCATTTGTCTGTTAGCTGAGCAGCCCTTTGAAATGGATGGGTTGCTATGCGGTTCTGCAAGCCCCAGGACTCGGCCCATGTGCAGGGCTGTGGGTGTGTCTTTTGCCTCCCTCAGTACCTCACAGAAGCTTCGTGAATGGCAGCTTGTCAGACCCTACAGAAGGGCCAAAGGATCAGATGTTCACTGGCTTGTAATTTCTTTATTCTCAACTGTTTGGGTTGTTTTTTTTCACACTGGCTCTGTGGCAAGGAATTGCTGACCTGCTTCCCCAATAGGGAGGGATGTGGGAAAATCAGTTTTACTGATCAAAACCTTTATGTTTTCCCGCTCAGATCCTCAAAAGAGACCAAACTCTTAGGCCTGGATGAAAATTTTCCATCAAAATGTTCATTGGCTGGAAAAACAGGTTTTCTATTAAACAAACATTTTTGGAAAATGTTTCTGCTGTTCTCAAAAAAAAAAAGTTCCTTCAATTTTTGATAGAAAATGTTTTGATTTTCAGCCATTTCCAGCTCAAAATTATTCAGTTTTTGGTAAAAAAAAAAAAAAATTTAGGGTTTGGTTGCGAAAAAAACAACCCACACAACATTTAATTCTTCAGATTTCTGATTGTTCAACAAAAGTAAAAAATGTGGATCTTTTTTTAATTTGGGTCTAAATTTTCCATGAGAAACTGTCTCCCCCCAACATTTTCTGACCTGCTCTACCAAAGAGTTTTTTCTTTTCTTAAAAGAGGGGGAGAGAAAAGAATGTCAGTTCTTGAAACTCCAACTAAATTCACTTCTCTGAGAACAGGCAAGAGAACTAGGGCCCAGATCCTCAAAGGTACGTGGGTGCCTACTAACTTCTGTTGAATTTAATGAGGGTTAAGTACCTAAATGCCTTTGAGGATCTGGGCCTCGAAGCATAGAATATGCCAGACTGGATTAGACTCATAGTCCATCTAGCCCAGTATCCTGTCTCAGACACAGCTGATTTGGAGGAAGGTACAAGAACCCCCCTATCTGTCTATAGGGGAAGTTTTGCCCAGCTTCTCTTAGTTAGTGGTTGATTTATGCATGAGGGTTTATAGCCCTGATTAATTATTCTCCTAGCAGGAATTAAAACTCCTCAGGAGGATGGTTCCCACTGGTGGTGATCATGGAAATGCCAAACCTGATTCAAGATACTTTTTAAACACTTGGGTCACTATTGGCCCAGGGTGAGAAATGAAGAATCCGTGTTAGGTTTTTCTGCACAGAAAAAGCAACTCATCTCAGGTGATTTTTCTTTCAGATTAAGGAAAATGCCAACAAGAAAGAACAAAAGTAAAATCTCCCCAAGAGAGATGGCAGGAGAGAGAGGTACACGCAGTGTTTGCTCTCTGTCTCCTCTGTAACTTCCTGCATGACCACTTTACTGCAGCAGCCTTTTGTTCAGGAAAGGGTTAACTAGGTCACCCATCCTATTACTAGGTCACCCACCCTCCCTTACTTCCTGTTTTATAAATGGGCGCCCGCTCCCATTTGCAGTTGGGAAGCAGTGAAGCAGTAGCCCTGTGAGTAGACAGTTTGTTTTTGCTGAACTGAGCAGGGTCCTTTTCCAAAAGTTGCCATCTCTGCAGACAGGCAACACAGCCTGTGAATGCCTTGATCTTGATTGGAGCCTTTGGGTGTTAAAACAGCAGTAAATAGCGAGTAATTAATAACTTGACCCATTTTTGCATAGCACCACTGTTTGTGGCATGTGTAGCTATAAAACCACGCTGCCTTTGTTTTCTCTATGCTGCCTATTTTAATAACAATAATTAGATTCCGATTAGGGCCTTTGGGTAATATTTTATTATTTTATTAATAGTAATTATATCAAGGATGCAGTGCACAGACAACAAAGACATAATGGTTTCATAGCTACATACACCTCCGCTCATGGTGCTATGCAAAAACCGATCAAGTTTTCTGTAAGCTGACATATACCTTTAAAGCAGATTGAACTGAATAGTAAAAGCAAGTAGCTGAGGAATGTTCCAGTCCATCAGTTTGACAGCTTCATATTGTAGGGATAAAAACTCTATCTGCTTTCTCAATTTAGAAAGGAAGAAAAAAGAGGATTAAAAAAATAGAGGAATGGGGAGGGAAAAAGTAATCTATAAGAGGCTGGTTGAAAAGGATCAGTTGAGTGTGCAGGGTGCAGTTTTCTCCATAGACCTCAGGTTTATTGCAAAATCATTTTAAAGAGGAACTTTCGTACTCAGGCAAAGCCAAGGAAAGAACATCTCATCCCCAAAAGGCAATTTATTTTGCCATCAGTTTTCTGTGCTTTCCCCCTTCCTGTAATTGCAGCATTTGGTCCTAGAATAAAGAGCAGTTATGCCTCATACTAACTACATTCCCTTGGATTTGGGGCATTGCTGCTGTCCATTCACATGCAAGTGATGTCACAAATTCAGCCTGATGCACTCCCTGCCAGACTGAGTGGGAGGAGCTCATGGGCTGAGGAAGAAAATCAAGTCATCAGCTGAATGGCGGATTTAACAAGTGTGGGTAGACCTTAAGGGCGAAAGCCCCTTGAAGTGAGTAGGAGTTTTGCTGTTGATTTCAGAACATCTCTCTCAAGGCTCGCTTTTGAGATTGGATCCACATGGGTAGACCCCAATGCCCTCAGGAGGGCCCACAGAACAGGCTCTGCTAGGCAGATTCAGTTGCAGGATCTAGGCCTATGTTTCTTGGGGAAGAGTCAGTGCCTTTTGTCTGAGTATTGTAAAGCGCTGAGCACCCTGTGGGAGTTCAACAAATAAATGTGTAATGGACTAGCAAGTGTGGGTGTGCACCACTGTCCCTGGTGGCTGGAATGGGAACTGCACCTCAGCATGCCGTAGATCCTATGCTGTTAACAGCCATTCTCGTTCAGCACAAGTGCTGGAAGTGTGTGCTTTTTGGTGCACAGAGCTGCTGTCTCTGTGAAGTTCAGCTACGAAGACTTACGTAGCCAGTCTTTTATTACCCCTTCTGCTGTATGTGAAACATCACTGCGGATCATTCCTCCACCTTCTCCCCCCACTGTGTGCCCCTCATGCAAAAGAGAAACTCCGTAAGAGTGTCAGTGGGAAATTAGGGCTCTACTTTTCCCAAAATCCCGAGGTCTGATGACTAGTTGATGGAGTTAATGCACTGGGCTTTCACACTGCTGGACTTTCATGTGGTCTCTCCAGACCACCTGAGGTTAAGGATCCATCTACCATGCAAACTTGCCATGTCAGGGATCTTACAAGTCAAGTCCCCTGACACGGACACAAGAACCAAATCCTTTTCCAGCTAGTCTAGTCTTCCAGCTAGTCTAGTCTTGGCAAATGCAGCTTAAACGAGTGGCTGCAGTCTGGTCTGCTGGTTAATGGACCTCTGACCATGCTCTGCAAACTAGGAGTAACTCTACTGACATCCAATGGACTGACGCTGGTGTGAAACTAGCATCGGCGGGAGCAGACAGTCAGGCCGCGAGCCAGATCGAGACACATCCTATTCACAAAACCTGCAGCCACCACATCATGGGATACATTGAGATACAAATGCTAGCTCCTGGTCAAGGCAAGGCCAGCAATGGAGTAGCAACAGAGGCTGGGGGGTGGATGAGCTGCAGTTTGTTTTGCATATCAGGATTGAAGTGGCTTGGCAAAGGGGGAACCAGGGAAACAGACAGGATTAGAAGAGCAGGGGGCTGTGGCTCAGGACTGAGGGGCATTGACAGAGCTGGGGGACAGGGGCAACTCAGGATTGGAATAGCAGGGGGCTCCAGGTATGGACTGAGGGGCATTGGCAGAACTGTACGGAGGGCAGCAGAGGAAAGTTTACTGAACCCCTTGCATTATACTTGGCCTTAGTCACTGCTCAGAGGCCTTCTATTGTCATGAGTATGAAATTAAAGCAGAAAATAAAGAACTGAAAAGCTAAACAAAATTGGGGGATGGGGGAAGAAGGGAGAGATTACCTCTTCCTAGAATCATTTTCACAAGGAACAAAATGGGGAATGACTCAGGGTAATACACATGCTTAACCAGACTGAATAGATCTCTGCTCAGCAAGGGGTACCTGAAACAAAACACACCCCCAGCCATGCCTTTTACTTTCCATTTAACTTTCAGGATAATGCCCTTAAATCACATTCATCAAAAGTGTTCTGGTTCCCCCTCACTGCGGCCAGTTACCAAGGTGTTTTTTTGTAATTAGCAGGAGGTGTGTAGTTGTTTGCATCAAATAACCCAGGAGATCCATTTTAGCATATTATAAAAATTGTTTTCTTAAATGAATCGTTGGCCTGAGAGCCAGGGAGGCTGAAATCCTGTTTATCCACAAAATAAATACAACATGGGCTGTCCGTGCTTTACAGCCCCTACCCGTTGGAGAAAAAGAGGAAGGAGTTGATGTCTTTATGGCCCATTCACTCCTTGATCTCTCTCCCGAGTCTGCCAATTACAGGGTGGATTTTGTAATGAGGGTCTAGAGCAGTGCTACTCAAAGTGGTGGTCCGTGGACCGCTGCCAGTCCGCAAGCCATTGGCTGCTGGTCTGCAGCGAGTTTCCAGGAAAGAAAGAGAGAAATAATAGTATAATTTAAAAATCACACCGACATTCCACCAAGAATAATTATCAGTTGATAAACATCGACAATATTAAATAATACTATGTTTTCAGAAGCACATATTATAATATTGATAAATAAACAAAACAAAAAACATCTGCCAATTTTTATTTTATTCATTATATTGTTTCTGATATAAATTAATATTACTATGAATGTTCAAATAATATTTTCTTGGATCTAGTCATTTTATACTATCTGCCCAGATGCACAGCCTTTCAGTCAGTCTTCAATGTATTTAAGTGGGAACATCTCTGCATGTACACCACACTCCCATTCCAATTAATACAATGAAGAATGTTAGTTTTTCTGATCTGATGTGCTATATGCCTATGCAAAAATGATAATAATATGGCACAAATATGGTATCGGTCCCTGGGAAATATGGTACCAGTCCCCAGCACACTGGGGAAAAAAACCTGCTGGTCTGCCACAACAGATTGTTTGAGAAGCACTGATCTAGAGAACAGTCAACAATACCTTTCCTATAAGACATCCCCGGCCTACCAACCATTGCTGAGCTGGGGTTTGACCCAGAGGCTGAGGTCAAAGGCACTTATCCTTCTCCAATTCCCTTTAGTTCTCTAAGAAATAGAAATAATTGGAGCTATACCAATCTCCTAAAACTAGAAGGGACCTTGAAAGGTCATTGAGTCCAGCCCCCTGCCTTCACTAGGCAAGACCAAGTTTTGCCCTAGATCCCTAAGCAGCTCCCTCAAGGATTGAACTCACAACCCTGGGTTTAGTAGGCCAATGTGCAAACCACTAAGCTATCCCTCCCCCCAAGTGCAGCACTTCTCAACCTTTTTTCTTTCTAAGCCTCCCCTCCCCCCCAACATGCTATAAAAACTCGGCCCACATGTGCCACAGCAACTGTTTTTCTGCATATAAAAGCCACGGCAGCATTAGAGGTCACAAGCAGGGCAATTGCCTGGGGCCCCACAACACAGGGGACCCTGTAAAGCTAAGTTGCTCAGCCTTGGTTTCAGCCCCAGGTGGTGGGTCTTGGGGCCCTAGGGTTCAGCCCTGCACATTGGGGCTTTGGCTTTCTACTCTGGGCCCCAATGAGTCGAATGCCAGCCCTGCTTGATGGACCCCTGAAACCTGCTTGTCGCCCCGCTGGGGGTCTGGTTGAGAACTGCTGCTCCAGTCCCCCTAATGTAGAAGATCTTGACCAGCTAACGCAGATAGCTCAATCTCATGAAAAACAGAGGATGAGAGCAAAACAAATAGCTAAAAAGTGAGTTTTGTGGGATTGGAAAAACCTAACCGTCACAAAGAGGGAATCTTAGCTTGAGTGCCCCTGTGAAGTTGGAGCGATTATCCTCCCAATAGAGTGAGGGACAGATGCCCAGATACTCAAAAAGTATTTAGGTATTGAAATCCATGGGAGTTAGGCACCTACATACCCCTGAGGATCTGGGTTTCAACTTTTTTTACAGTCTCTGGTTGGGCTTTCTGGAAGAGTACAACCAGGCAGCACTAAACTATCAATGTGTCTGGAGCAAGCCTCGCACGGGGAAGCTCTGATCTCACGTGGGGCTCCTACGTACTTCTGCAGTACCAATAATGGGAATTTCATTTTCATGTAAATTCCATCCTGGGTCCGAACCCTTCTCCTTTCCCCTTGTTTCTTCATTCTGAGACAGGGATCTTTAGGCCGGGGATGGGTCATAGGCATAGGCTGCGGGGGCCTCTGGAGCCTGGTGATGTGCTCATTGGAATGGACAGATGCCGCGGGGGTTCTGCCAAGGCTGAGGGCAGAATCTTGGGAACTGGTTAAACATCTCAGTTTCTCTAGCGATGAAGAGCAATGTTCTGGGAACTGGAGGATGTTCCCAGCCCCCAAAAGCTTAATCGAATCAACCGTACTTGTCCTGGGTCACAGGATGGATTGGATCGGGGTCTGTGCAGACCCAGCAAGCCAACCAGGAAAACTCCAAGGCTCTCTTCTCCCATGCACATAGTCCAAGGAGCATGCAGTGCAGGGGCTGAAATCAGCACTATGGTGAGAGAATCAGGCCAGCCACAGTGACGCCGAAGCGGGAGAGCTCTAGCTGGGCCATTCAACAAAGTTGTAAGGGGAGATGGCATATTTAAACTGTGAACATTGAACCATGTCCCCTTATGAATGGGCTGTCATGGATTAATGCTCCATTGCCTAGGCTGGCAACTGGGAGTGAATCACACAGCCAAGCAAACAGGGAGATGCAATTCTTTCCCCTCTGCCTCTCCCGGAGAACACAAACCGAAGTCCTGGGCCCAGACGCTGACAGGTGAGAAGGAGCATGAGGCTACAGCTGGTGATCTTTGATGTGATCACATGTTTGTCAAGTGAAAATGAATGGATGGCTTCAACGCTAATTCACAGCATGTTTCTGTCAACATGAATCTGCATTTTTTTTGGCCAAGTAAGTTTGGCAGTGTCCTTTCATAATTCCAGCAACCCAAAAATCCCCCAAAGTCCCAAGAGTCCAACAACCCAAAAGTCTCTGTCCTTGGTCAGTGCAGCCCCAGAGTTCAAAAGTTTATCTGCAGAGTTTTATCTCCCAGCCTGGGTGGAAATGGAGGAGTTCAGGGGTGTTAAGGGACACCTTAGGTAGTCCAAGGCTGACTGTCCCAGCTGTCTGTGGGGCTCTGCTGCAGCCTTCACCACAAGCCATTCCACCAGCTGCTCTGCTCTACCAGCCATCTGATGAGCCACTCCAGCTGTCCCATAAACTGCTCTACTCCACCAGCCACTCTACAATATATCTTCAGGCACCCCACTACTACTGCTTAACACAGTACTCAATAATTTCAGCAAGTAGTAGGAGAGCCTTAGTGCTGGTATACCATTGGCCCAAAATGAATTCAGTTCAGCAGCCTGTAGTTTGACTCCTGCTAGAATCAAAATTAGCTCTGATATGCCACAGTGCATAGAGAAGGGGATACAGTTAATGTTTCAGGTCCTCAAACAGGACTTACGCCTTAAGGCACAGGTGCGTAATCCTGACCTCTGTCTCAATTCACTGGGCTTTGGAACCCCATGTCCCTTATCTAGTGAATGCTACTTAGTTGATGTTGGGTCCCTCTGTCATAAAACAGTTCCACTGTCCTTGATTCACATAATCAGAGTAACAACACTTTATTCTTCCTGCCCCAATAACAGAGAAACTGGAGATCCCACAGCAGCCAAAGTGACCATTTGGGCAGGCAGTTCCTCATGTTGGGTGGATGTGCCCATGCAAACGAGACCAGCCCCTGAAGTCCTTTTCCACGGCTCACTCCCAGATGTCAGGGATAGAGTCCATTCTGACTCTGCTTATACCAGTATAAAGGTGCTTTATACCAGTACAGTAATTCCCCTCCCTAAATGGCAATTAGCTCTACTGGGATAAGCACATTTATACCGCCATAACTGGGACAGGCGTTTATGGGATGTGTCCCGCTTTTATTATTCCAGTGTCATTAAAGAGGTGCAACTTTTGTGTTTAGACAAGATTTTAGTGTCACTTTGAAAGGGGATTGTATTCCTTCTTTTCTGGAAGCAGCACTTTCAGTGTTTTCCTATTGTTTTCTAACTGGGGAAAAGATGGAAGATAGCCAGAATGTAGATATTTTTCCCCTACTGCTTTTAACATTTTCCATAGGTGCTGAGTTTTACTTTTCCCTGGGGGTGCTGATCAGGGGCACCTTCAAACAGCTGATCAGCAGCACTTCCAAGCAGCTGTGGCTCTCAGGAAGTGTGAGGAAATAGAGAACGTAAGAATGGCCATACTGGGTCAGACCAATGCTCCATCTAGCCTAGTATCCCGTCTCTGTCAGTGGCCTGTGCTGGATGCTTCAGAGGAAATGGAGAGAGCAGGGCAATTATCGCGTGATCCATCATCCCCTGTTGTCCAGTCCCAGTTTCCAGCAGTCAGAACAAAACCACTTTCCACATTTTGTTGTTTTCTAATTGGCTCAAGTTGGAAAACAGAGAATGGGAAAGAGTAAGTGCAGAAAAACTTCCTCAGTATTTTAAAATTTCCGGTGAGCACAGTATTGTTTCCCTAAGGGAAAATGTCAAATGGGGAGTTTCCTTTGAAAATTCCTATAGCAAAATTTCTCACTTCTGAGGTTGTTCTGATCAATAATTATGGCCCGAAACTTTGGACTTGATCAGCTTAGCTCAAAATATCATTAGTGGCTGGGAAGTCTCACCACACTCACCCCCAAAACTGTTGTTGCAGAGAGAGATCATCTTCATAATCGCTGTTGAAAAACCATCTGAGTAGAAACACTCCCCCTGGCTTATTTCTCCAGGGCTGTGGTTCTCTGAGCATGACTTATCCCCAGTGTGCCTGGATCACAGTTTTACAGGAGGTGAATTTCAGTCAGACCGCCCTGTAAATCAGTCTGGGCCATTTCCTGGCCTTGGAGTTACTGCTATGAAAGATGAGCCTGGTTTACACTGAAATTCTTTCAGTGCACATGTTAGCTGGTTGGAAGGATGGACTGAGAATGACAGCTTTATGTGCCAAATGAAATATAAACCCATTGCATTCTTTGAATTGCAACCAGTCCATTGCAACACTGTTTGCAAAAATACAGTGTCCATCACATGAGCAATGGGACTGGGGGAAATCCCCTATCCTGAGCTCATTAACTCTTTACTGTTTGTAACAAAAAGGAGGAGGGCCAGAGGAGAGATGGGATGGATGCATTCATCTGTTTTAGAAAAACATCTGGAAAATTTGCAATGGAATTTTCCTACTGTTTTTGACCAACTTTAGAGCTGATCAATTTTGCTCCTGTTGTAAATTTGGTCTCTGTAAAGTAGTTCACTGCTGCAGGAGCGCCTCCTTGTGGCCAGGCATGGTGTAGTGGCTGTCTCCCCATATGGTGCCCTCTGCTGACAATAGCTCCGTTGCTGTGGTGTTCTCTCTTCTTGTAACTTGGCCCTCGGGCCAGACCATGCTTTGGTCCACCCCTTCTGGGGTGACAGAGCCTCGAACCAAATATAGTCTAGTGATCTTACAGCAGGTCTTCCCTGGGCTCCGGGGTCCTTATGCCCCTTACCTCAGGGAGTTTCACACCACCTTCCTTGGTGGCTGGTGTGGGAACCCCGGTGCTCCCTCTACTCTGGGTTGCAGCTCTGGGACCTGTTGCTGGAAGCCAAGGTCTACTCTCTCAGGCTTCTTGCTGCCTCCCTGGACTGCTTCCTACCTTTTCTGTCCCCCAGAGAGTGACTGGAAGCTCTGTCCCTGTAGTGCCCTTCTGCTGCAAAGGTCCTGGCTGTGTAATCACCACCCAGCCCCTCCCCAGCTAGTCTTTATTATCAATGAAGCCTGGCTTTCTCACTCTCTCGCAGATGTGGCCAGGTATGTTAACTGGCCTCCCAGGTCCACTTTAGTCTTTCAGGGCCTATCTGGGGTACGGAGCCCATCACAGGCTCAATTTTTCAAATGACAGAATTTTGAATTTCAAGAATAATAGGATTTTTTTTTAGGAAAAAAAAGGCATGTGCGTTTTTTTATGGTCACTATCAGGCATAGAAGTCAGATCGCTTGAATCTGACTCGTCTCCTCAACTTGTTAGCTAACACTGGACCATGCGTGAGCTCCTGTTTAATGGCTCACAGTTCAGATGAACTTAATGCCCCTCTAGCTTTCTCCTACCAAAGGCTGAGGGGCAGCTGAAGTGTGCCAGGTATGTGGTGTCTTTGTATCTGTTACAGCCAGGTTGGGTGTTCAGAGTGCACCAGGCCATCTGAGTGGAAAAGAGGTTGTCTAAGACTCAGTGACTATTTACTGTGTTCCCACAGGCAAAACATTCAACAGCTTTCCCAAGGTAGCAGTGACCCTGGAGAAAGCCCTGCCTGCTACCATTAACACCATACAATTCATCTCCCACTGCAAAGCAGCAAGGATCCTCGGCCGGATAACATGGCATCCCCATTAGACTCCAACACCACCAAATCATACCATCGGGTGTATTGTGCTGCTCTGAGCCCTCCCTTTTGGGGAAAGCATGAGCCAAGGGGGACCAATGCACCTGCTAGCCAGAAGGTCCAGGTAAAAATCAGCAAAAGAACTTTCTCTTGAGAGAGAAAGGAAGCAATTCCTCTTTCGAAAAGCTCCATCCTCCTGATGCACAGGGCAAGAGGTCCCAGATTTCTGATTGTTTTCATCTATTTGCAAATCAGGAGCACTAAAGGCAGCCACCAGCCAAAGCTGGGAAATTGGAACCTGGCTTTTTATTTATTTATTTTGGAAATGCATATTTTTGATTCTAGCCTGTTCCAGCTAAGAAGAATGTCCCCTACCTGTTGAACCTCATTATCATGGAAAAGCATCTTCCCAAACAGCAGAAGTATCTGGCATAACTATCTTCTCAGAACCTGATTGTGATTATAATTCACTCTGGCTACCACTCGTGGCAGTTTCTACTGAAGTCTGGGAGGTGAAGATCAGCAAAGAGAACTCTCTGCCTGTGTATTAATCCCCTTCATATTTACATCTGGTTGTATTTTCAGCTGGCCCATATTCTTAGAGTCAGTAGGATAATGTACAAAAAAAAATAATAATAATAACCCTTTCACTGGTCTCTAGGTATTAGCCAATCTCTAACTAATGGGGCTAGGAAGAAGCTCCCTCCCATTGCTGACCACTAGGAGGTTTCTTGCACCCTTATAGGTTCATAGAGTTTAAGGCTAGAAGGGACAATTAGATCATTTAGTCTGATCTGCATGTCACAGGTCATTAAATTTCACCCAGGTACTCCTCCTTCTGAAGCATCTCATTCTTGTCAGCATCAGAAAACAGGATGTTGAGCTAGAAGGACCATTGCTCTGATCTGTCCTGGCAATTCATATGTTTCTATGGAGGCATAACCTAAGGTCTGGTTAAGCAAGTAGATTAATTTTTGCTGGAAATTAATAAAAATATTTAACATTTCCTTGAATGTTTCCTGGGTTTGGGAAAAAGGCAAAAAGGAGGGGGAGCAAATTTTTCTTTTTGAGGAAAAATAGTAGGTTTTAGGAAGTGAAAATTTTCATCTGTAACTGTATAAAAAAGATTCAGTTTTTCACCAGAAACCACACTGAAACTGTCCAAATGTTTTTTGCCAAAATAATATTTCAACATAAAAAAGTTGACCAGCTGCAGATAATATGCATTTGGAGATGTCATTACAATTCTGTATGAACATGTAGTCTGAGATTTGCAAAAATGCCTGCAGCAACTGGATGTCCAATTCCAATTAATTTTAATCAGAATTAATTAACTTCAAGGCTTGCCAAATACTGTGGAGCAACTTTGCAAATGCCACCCAAATTGCACAGTCAAGAAGTCCAGTTACTTCCCAAGACAAGAATATCAGTGTTTGTGTTTGTTGCATTTGGGCCATTGTAGTGCCCCTGCTGAGGAAGCAGGGAACTGCCAGAGTATCAGCCTGCCTGAACATGTTGTCTTACCAATATGTTCCTGAGGGTTTACACAGGAGGGATGGTCATGGACCCTGGAGTACATGGGTTTTTTCTCCTTGTTGCAAGGGGACCTAGAGCTGGATACATCTGGCAGAGCCTGCAGAGAGGCAGCCTAGAACAAAGGGCCAGTGTTACCAGTGCAGACTGCTTGGTACTGTTATGCTAGGATGTTGGGCCAAACCTCACTGAAGCTGGTGGACGTAACCACTACTGTTCATTTCAGGGCAAGCTCCTTGCAATGGGGTGTACAGGCCTCACCCTGACAAGGAGAGGTTAATGAGGGTCTGTGGAGCCAATTGGTCCCATCCTGCTACATCTGCAGCAGTTGTTAGGTTCAAAGAGGGGAGTTAAAAGAAGAAAGCTCAGCTCCACTGGTGGCTAACCAGGAAGGAGAGCTCTGTCTCTCCATCCAGGTGTGCTCTGCCATGATGGAGGGGCTGCCAAATTTGAGTGATTGGCGTAACTCGCGACCTGGCACATGTAGCACCACTCACATTTGCCCTGGTGGCCTCTTTGTTGAAGCACTGGGCCAAACCTAAATAGTGCTGTGATCCCATATGCCAGGTCACAATGCAACTTGGTTTGGGGCCCCTCTCAAACAGGGGGCCAGGGGCAAACTGCCCTGTGTGCCCCCACCCACTTTGGGTGGCCCTCCACCTTCCAAGGGTTACACACCTTTTGTATGGTTGCAGGTGCCACTGTTTCCACTGCAAGAGGGGTCAGGTTACAGGCAGGGGTCTAAGGAAACTTGCTGGTGGGCTGAGCCTCCCAGTGGATAGAAGGATGAGGACCAGGGAGACAGAACAACGGACTGGTTGTTTGAAGAGAGGCTCTGAAGAGAATGGCAGGGTCCTGCCAAAGACATATCAGATGCCCTATTTTGAGTTCATAGTTTTCTCTTATTTTTGGGCTTTAATACTCTGGAAAGACTGGGGTTTGAAGGTGCTAAGAGCTAAAGTGCCACTGCATTGGACCCTGTGGGAGATGTCAACTGGCCATCGGAGACCCTGTGGCAGAATAAGTAGTGTCACATTGGGCCACTAAGGGGTGCCACAGAGGTAAGCCCTGTCACACTCCTTTATGGAACCAAATATTATAACTATAGAAGCCACCACTCAAAACACAGGCTTATGGCAAAGCATGAGCAGAACCTGAGTCATGTGGCTCAAGTGGTTTTCCTGGAGACTAATATAGTAAACACAGTCCTCGGGGCATTGATGGTGAGCTGTGTGTCTGTGTGTGAGAGAGAGGGAAACAGCAGGAAGGCAGAAGGACATGGAGAAGGAGCAAAGAAGCCCCAGACGCAGCCAGAGAAGCCCAGGCAGCGTGAACCTAAGGAAAAAAGCTAAGAAACATTTTGGCAGAGTGTTGGCTGAAAGAGGCTTGGGACTGTGAGCAAAGAAATGATCTCATGTTGTTTGAGTCTTCTGTGTTCAGGGAAACAGGACTTTTCACATTCTTTGTAAGTGATCCGGGTTGTATCAAAGAAATAACTGACTCCATCAATTTCTCCTAACAGAAACAATCTGCTAGACCCTGAAACTTGGCTAGCCGCTCAGGTCAAAAAGGCATAGCAATATGTTTTCCTTTAGTGCAAATGGCAGAGCGCTGCTCTGCTCTACAGCTTGGATTCAAATCGTGCTGCTCCACCAGGCAGGCAGGGTTGTTACCTGTGCATAATTGCATGCAGAATTTGCGTTTGCAAATACCATGAGTGGTTGCAGGTGCAATTGTAAACAGTGCATGCAAATCAGATGCACAAATGCACATGGAATTGGCTGAAAACGTAGAGTTTGGGGGCTAAATGTCAATGATTTGCAGTAATAGCATCCCTCTCGGTGCTGGTGGTTTGTTTGTTTTCAAGGCAAAATGGATAGTGTCGATTTTTCTGCTCCCTTTCCAAAGAAATTCCAAGTGACCAGGTGAAGGAGAACTGCCTGGTCTCTGATGATGAGGGGTTAACCTCAGTGCGGCATCACCCACCACTTCCATAGGTATACAGGGTAAGAATTCCACTGTGGCCGTTTTGGAGATGGAGTGGGGGGTGGAGTCCACTCGCAGAGATCATAGGCCTAGCTGGGACCCCAGGCCAGGGGCAGTTTTCTATCATTCCTTTTTGTTTGTTCCCTTGTATTGATTTCTGCTTAGCAACATTCTCGTGGTGGTGAAAAGCCCTTGCTGACTGCACTTGCACTGGGTTTCTGATGAGTTCTTTCACTATTCTCACATGCTTCAAAAGACCAGCGCCCCCATTGGTGTCAATCACTGTAATGACACTGAAGTCAATGGAGTTGTGCCACCTAAGGATCTGGCCCAGAGTCTAACCATATATACTGTGTCCGTGGTGTGCAGAGACGAGTCTCTATTTTTCTTCACAGACATCCCCCTATACAGACGGTCCCTGACTTACGCAAGCGTTCCGTTCTGGAACACCTTGAGTAAGTCGCATTTTGCGTAAGTCAGGGATGTATACCCGAAAATTACGCCATAAATAAATAAATAAATAAATAATCGCTTATGGAACTTACGGAACTTTTTGCATAAGAGCGGGTTTGCGTAAGTCGGGGTTTGCGTAACCCAGGGAGTGTCTGTATGGCTTTCTTATATCAGTGGATACAGATAAAAAATTGGCTCATGCCTCCAAATAAGCCTATACACAGGGAAAGTGTTCTTTAGCACCCAGCCATCTCCTTTACCAGCCTTTTATCATTACCCTTTACCTAGCTCCCTGGGGCACTAGTCCCATAGATATCAGCCCTCTGCTGGAGATACCGTAAATAACAGGAGTTAGCAGCAAGCTACCGTATTATCTGCATGAGTGGCAAGGTTGCTCTTACCAGCACATGGGCCGTATACGACATCTGTCCTGCAAAGCCCACTCTCAGCACAGGGCAAGCCAAAAATAAGTGTCCCGATGATCCTTTCTCATTCTTTGAGGAGAATGTGGCCGTTCATTTCAAGGTGGCCCTGCTGAGCAGAGGAGCAGGCTTCACTTTTGATAGATTGCAAACCTTTGGCTCCTTCTTAGTTCTAGGGAACTTAATCAGTGACACAATGAACGGAGCTTTAGTTGCATTCTAAACAAATAATTATTCAGCCATTGGCAGCAACTGCCCAAGGTCAGGTGTTTCTGGGAGGAGAGGAGGAATGACTGTGTTTGTGCTGATGAGACCGCCAATGGGATTAGCTCTGTGAGATGTGATGTTGGAGTTTTCATTAACCCAGCCTGGTTGGTTATGCCAGGTAAATCAGCTCAGATAAAGCAAGTACCAGCATGAACCTGTGAACCTTAACCCGCTTATTACAATCCACTCCCCTCCTTCTCTTGAGCCCCAGGAAAGCACAGGGACTGCTGTATCCAGGTGAGATAGAAAGAAGCTGTGTTCTGGCACATTGCTGACACTATAAGCCAAAGTGCTGACTGCCTTCTCCGGGGGCTGCACTCACACACAAAATAGGAGCGTGGCATCTTGCATGAGAGGGCACTTGGAAAGGAAGAGCAAGTACCCACTTTTGTCCCTTGGGTCCCTGGGAGGAGAAGGAACCCACTCCTACTCCCATAAAACCACAGACAGATGTCATGGGGACAGGGAGAGGATAGGTAGATAGGTATGGAACCCTTCTGCCAGGTATTGATGGAAGCAAAAAGAGGTGGGTAAAAAATTATTTAGGACTCCTTTTAGAAAGTAACACAGACAATAACTCCAGCCCACAGCCAAACTAACTTTTATTTCAGCTCTGGGAAGATGCAATAACTCCCCCAGACACCCTGATCAGGCAGTTCTTCCCCACAAACGCTACATTTTGGAATCTGGATCAGGAGCCTTATATTGAAGGGAAAAAGAACATTAAGAAAAATAAATGTGCAAAACTCAGTGTCTAGCTCCGTAAAAGGAAGAACCCCAAACTGACTGACTAGGAGTTATTCTTTACATTCCGTCTCTGCAAAGCTACCCAGGCCAGTCAGTCTTCTGCTTCGTGGTATCAAAGGCTTTATTGATGGATGACTTTATGATAGGCACTTTACCTGCATCCATCCCCAGTAGAAACCATCAGCAATTGCTCACATTACTGCCTTTGCAGTAAGCCCAGACTGGCCCATAAGATCAAGATGCCCTTGAAACTTTCCATTGCAACCTCCTCAGTGCTCTTCCCCCAAAACAGGAGGTTGTCAGACACTGGGGGACAATTAGTGAGGTTGTTAATTGAGCAGAGATGTCTCAAAATTGTCTGAAGCCAACCTGGGGCTGTCCATCCTGTCAGATCATTCAAGGAAGTCCACCACGCTAGAACTTCACTCTGGATGAGGTGGTTATAAATGCTAACCTGGGCCGGAGACTTTGTATTCTTGTCAAACCCCTCAGTGATTAGCACTCCCAGATTAATAGATACTTCCCTAGTTCAAAACAGATCAATACCCTCCACTCCCTTTTTTGGTCCCATTCCCTGATTGCTCAGACATTAGTAATCACTCCTGGAAATATATTGCACAGGGTGCAGTTTCCATATGGAAATGAGCTTCCCAAGGAGACAAGTGGCCATTCAGATAATATCCCAGGCTGGCTTGGCCGTGCATTTCTGGATGGATGAGATCTGCCCTGCTGGCTGCGGACCTGTATATTTCAGGTCTGTGAATAATTTATAACCCCACTGAGCTACTGGTGTAATTAGAAAAGTTTCTCTTTGGACCTACCCCAGTTGTTAAATATCTGAATGTGTTTTGGGTTTGTTTTTTTAAAGTTTCAGGGCTTCTTAATTATTCATGAGATCAGAGGGATTAATAACACTGGCCAGCACTAAGGGTGGCAGGTGCTATGGAAGCTCAGTATTTTCACTGCTACTTATTATTTACACCTTGACGCAACTCCTGGATTCAATCAGCACAATGACAGACTCTGTTCCCTTAAGTGGAATGATCCACACTTTTCATGTGTGATGAGCCTTAGGCAATGGAACTCCATTGCAGCCTTTGAGACACTTGAGGCTGCCTATATCGTCCACTTGGGGCTCTATGTGAGACCCTTAAAGGTTGGTGCATCCAATAAGCTTGCTGCTCGCTCTGCCTGATCCCAGGACAGTGAATTTTACACTCTGTGATGTATTGAGGACTGTGTTGGAATTGCAAGCTCTTACTTTGTCTATATATGGGGGGCAGGAGTTTCCTGGTCCTGCTTGTAGGCCTGTGGGGGCTCTGTAGCAAAGCATGCAATCAGTGTCATGATAGACAGAACTACCTTAAAGCAAGGTGGGGTGGGTTGTGCCTCACTGCCCTAGGGAACAGCCCATTTTCTCTCCCTCTCTTTTGGGGTTCTTGTGTGTTCTTGTACTGAATCCTAAGAAATAATGTTGCATGCCATTGCAGACTTCCAGCAAGAGTATTTGTCTTGATCTAATTTGTCTGTGTGTATGCTGTGGACATAGCATGCTCTAGGTGCCTGATGCATGTATATCCAGCAGAGCAGAGAGCATTCAGCAAAGAGACAGGGTGGTACCAAATCCAAAGCTCCTCCAGAGGAGAGAAAGGAGCCCACTGCTCAGGCTAGGGAGAGAAAGGGCTGGGGATATTTCCTGTGGTGTATTGCCTTCTGGTGGAGACTCAGTGTAACTGCAATGTGAGTGCCTGTGAACAGGGCTATTGAAAGTCATGAGGTTTCAGAGCAGCTGAGAGCTCCATACCTGAGACTGAATCTGTGCCTATTTCAGGGTGCTGGGGAGTTACTGTTTAACAAAAGCAGCTTTCAGAGACTTTAGACTCCATACTTCCTGGAGAACGTGTAACCCTTCCCTCTGTTCCAAGTGGCCAGAGGAGGGTAGTAGAGCAAGTGTGTGTGGAGAAGTTGTGTTGTGATGTTGCATCAGGACATTGAGTGGCAATGATGAGATGCCCTCACACTCTGCTGCCATGAAAAGTTGATGTGGTGCAGTTATTTTGTGTCTCAGATTGCAAAGTGGCCCCCTGCCAAGAGGCAGCATGGTCCAGTGGGGAGGGAACTGGACTGGGACTCAGAAGATATGGCCTGTATTCTCACTTTATCCACGGAGCTTCTGTGTGTGCTGGGCACATAACTTCACTTATTTGTGCCTCTAGTTCCCCTCCTGACCATTCTCCATCTTGTTGATTTAGCCCGTAAGCTCTTTGAGGCAGGAAGCGTTTGTACAGCACTTGGCACACTTGGAGTCCTTGGGCACAACTGCAATACAGATAATAACCTTGGCTGTGTGACGCTATGGGGTTTCACCCAGGCCAGTAAGAGGTTGTGTCACTACCTGCCCTGTAACCCTGGGTGGCCCTGTGCTGTGCAGTGTTGGCTCAGAGCCCAGATACCAGCCGTCAGCTCACAGAACAATAGGCTCTCTCTGGCTTTCACTAGCCTGGCTACTCCTGGCAGGGTGACCCCAACACCTCTTCCAATCCCAAGTCTCCCCTGCAGCATCCAGTGCCTGGTACTAGACACTCACAGAGGTAACACTACCTCCAAAAAGCCAGTGCATCCACCAGCTTGTTAGCTCAGCCGGGGTTATTCACTCCACCTTAATACACAGCATGGAGATGGTTTGTAGTACAACTAAGAATATGGTTATTAACAAAGAATATCCATTCTAGGTGATTTCAAGCAAGTGTGAACGGGATACGAAAGGGTTACAAACAGAGCAATAGTAACATGCTTTCTCGTGTCTAAAGCTTAATATCAGCAAGCTGTGTCACTAACATTTGCCTAACATTGCTTCTTGCTCACAGCATGTTGCTAGCATTCTCCAGCTTCTTTAACAGAAGGAATTGTCTTTCACGGGTACAAAACTTGGTTTGTTTATTGTCTCAGGTGATGAATCCTCTAAAGTCATTCAGTCTTGTATCCTCAAATGTATCTTCATCTTTGAAGTCGGAGCCCTCCTGGAGGCTCAGCTTTCTGGGTCCCCCAAGAACCCACACCAGGTTAATGCTGCAGCCTTTTGGATTTGCAGTGCAAATGACCTTCCTGAAGTCTCAATGTTTTTCTCCTTTGTATTTTTACAGACTCTAAACCGTAATATTGGAGAATATCCATAATTTCACATACAGCGTGGTTACATTCATTTCACAGGGATATTAGTGGCCAGTGTGGTGATAGTTTTCGAATGATATATTACAAGACACCGTTTAAATAAATATCATGACAACAATGTGCAAGGCGTACTGAGCGTGTCAGACCTGCTGAGTTACATACCAGGGAGACCTGTGCCATCTAGCATGGGGTGCCCCTGGGGTGTCAGGCTGTTTTAGGCTCAGCGCAGCGCCTGTATATTTATATAGCTGCTGTCAGTCATTTATATAAATGTTTGTTTCTAATTGGGATGTTTCCCAGGCACATGAGGGTAGCTTCGTATATTTCTAATCTTAAGAGAGAACGTCTTCAGAATATAGGCTGTTGTCATGGAATAATGCATCTCCTGCTGACACGCCAACGTGGAGGCAGTGCTGAGAGGTATTTTCCGAGCAGGAGACGCTTGTCCTCTGACAGAGCTTCTGTACTAATGATACTAAATGATTGATGCTGCAGATTTAATCATTTGCTTCATTGGACAGTGCTGGAGTGTTAGTGACATGCTGCAAACCCACATGAGCCTGCTCTATCCTCATTGGCTAAGATGCACAACCAGTCTCTTATCTAAGCCAAACATCAGACCATCTAGAGAGCAATGGGACAGGGTTGCCTCTTCAGCACCCCCTTGTGGCCAGTCAGGGCATGATTTACCCAGCTGCAGGTCTCTGCTGGTAGGTTGCTGTCTCTGTGAGGTCCAAAGTAGCGGTGTTTTGGCTCTCCGGCCAAGGCATGCTTCAGTCCTACCCTTTCTGGACATATAATTAGAAAAGCCATTCTAGGAGAACCTACATGGTGTGTTCACTAAAACCTTAAACTGATTGCTGATGACTCATAGGGAGTCTTTATAGAATCATAGAATATCAGGGTTGGAAGGGACCTCAGGAGGTCATCTAGTCCAACCCCCTGCTCAAAGCAGGACCAATTCCCAACTAAATCATCCCAGCCAGGGCTTTGTCAAGCCTGACTTTAAAAACCTTAAGAAGGAGATTCCACATCTCTAATGTAATTCCAGTGCTTCACACTCTAGTGAAAAAGTTTTTCTAATTCAACTTAAAACCCCCACTGAACTGAGACATGCTCCTGTTTCTGTCAACTGTACCACTGAGAACAGTCTGATCCACCTCTTTGAAACCCCTTTCAGTAGTTGAAGCAGCTATCAAATCCCCTCATTCTTCTCTTCCGCAGACTAAACATCCCATTCTCAGCATCTCCTCATAAGGTATGTGCTCCAGCCCTAATCATTTTTGTTGCCCTTTGTGACTCTTTCAATTTCCCTCACTCTTCTTGTGTAGTGGGCTCAAAACTGGACACAGTACTCCAGATGAGCTCATCAATGTCGAATGGGGAATGCTCACGTCCCTGATCTGCTGGCAATGCTACATATACAGCCTAAAACGCTGTAGCCTTGTTGCAACAGGGCACACTGTGACTCATATCCAGCTTCTCATGCACGTAACCTTAGGTTTTTTCTGGCAGAACTGCTTCTAGGCATTCGGTCCTAGTCTGTAACAGTGAATGGGATTCTTCCATCCAAGTGCAGGACTCTGACCTGTCTGTTGAACTCATCAAGGTTTCTTTTGGCCCAGCCTCTAATTGTCTAGTCTCTGTACATCTACCTCCAGCGTTATCTACATCTCTCCAGTTTAGTGTCATCTGCAACTTCTAAGAGTGCAGTCCATGCATCCCGATCATTATGAAGATATGGAACAAAACGGCCCAGGAACAACCCCTGGGCACTCCGCTGAAACTGGCTGCAACTAACATGACTGTTGATCACTACTCATTGAGCCTGACTTCTAGTCACCTTTCTATTCACATTATAGTCATGCATCCAGCCATACTTCTTTAACTTGCTGGAAGAATATGTAGGAGACAATATCAAAAGCTTTGCTAAGTCAAGAAACATCACATGCTTCCCTCATCCCACAGACCCAGTTTCTCCTCATAGAGACAATTGTGTTAGTCAGGCATGACTTGCCTTGGTGAATCCATTCTGACTGTTCCTGTCATTACCTTCCTCTAAGTCCTTCAGAATTGATTCCTTAAGAACCTGCTCATGATTTTTCCAGGGCTGAGGTGAGGCTGACTGGCCATAGTTCCAGATCTCCTCTTCCCTTTTTAAAGATGGCACTACATTAGCCAGAGTTTTCAAAGATAATGGCCAATGGCTTGCAATCACATCCGCAACTCCTTTATTACCCTTGGATTGCAGCTCATCCATGGACGTGGCACATCCAGTTTTTTCTAAATAGTCAACTTCTTTCTCACAGAGGCTGGTCACCTTTCTCATTGTGCTGCCCAGTGCAGCAGTCTGGGAGCTGATCTTGTTTTTGAAGACAGAGGCAAAAAAATCATTGAGTACATTAGCTTTTTCCACATCCTCTGTCACTAGGTTGCCTCCTTCATTCAGTAAGGGGCTCACACTTTCCTTGACTTTCTTCTTGTTGCTAATATACCCGAAGAAACCCTTCTTGTTACCCTTAACATCTCTTGCTAGCTGTCTGAACTCGTCCAGGGCTCTCATGTAAACAGCGCAATGCACAGGGCTCAAGTGTCAAATCTGAAAAGCCCCCATGTGGGAGGAATAGCCAAGAATTGCAGCCTTGTGGCCAAGCACAGTGTTGTGTCCTGCAGCATTCTTTCAAGCACATGTTTCCAAAAGGCGCCTGAAGTCAGAAGGTCTGATTGACACAGGACAGACAGGTCATTCATTCCACTCTGGTGGGCACCTCCACTCCTAGAATTAAAGGAGTTGTGTTACATGAAGGTACCAGGTTGATCTAATTAATGCTTTCTCAAACACTATTCAAGGCAAAACTACTGTACATTATAGCACACACTAAACTGAAAGCCCAATGGGGATCCAAGGCTATAATTTGTCCTACCAAAATGGAGTTAAAGGTGTTGAACTGTGTCTATACTGGGGCTTGCCTTCACCTGGAGTTGTTCCTGATGAACTCCATGTGTGGACACTCTCATTCCAGAATAGAAGTGTCTTGTTCCTCTTTCTTTGAAAGTGGTTAAGCTAAACAGGAACAAGGCTCTCTTACTTTGAAATAAGCATGTTCACACATAGAAGAACTCCATGCAGACAAGCCTGTGGTGTTAAATGGGGTTTTCAGTTGCTAACTGAGCCAATTCAGTGGACCAAAGCACTTTTGTCTAGATAAGGTCTTCGCTGAGAAGAATATGTGCTTTGCCCATGGGGTTAGCGACTTCCGTGTACAATATGTACTGCATACCTGGAGTTAGCTATCTCACTGTAAAATCCTCGTGGAGAGAAGGCATTGTAGCTTTTACCTTAATGTAGCTAGCCAAAGTCAACATGGGTAAACCTTGGCTAGCTACAGCGAGGTCCATGGAACCGTGCCTTGTCCCCACTAGTGTTTTACCTGGAAAAAGCTATCCTAGCTTAAAAACACACCTCTTTTTTGCAGTGAAGTTGAACATGCCTAGACTCAGAGCCCAGATGTGACTGTGACTGGCCCTATATAAACACCCAAGACAGTGGCTCAGTGGGGTAGCAGGAGCTCTGAACTGCAGGTGAACAGATTGTATAAAACTCCAGCAGTGAGAGCGCGTGAGAACCCTAGTACTTGGGGAGGCAGGCAGGAGATTGGTTATCAATTCAGATTGTGACCACAATCACGGCCCCCATATGTAATTAGAAGGCAAATGTGTATCTGTGAAAAGGCAGGGACTAAAAAATTGTGTCTGTGCAGTTACTACCACAATGCAGCTGCCAGAGACGAAGGCCATTTCTCTGGCACCTCTTTGACTAGGAAGATTCTATAGTAGGAGTTGCTTAGAATGTAGGGGTGCCCTGTGCTGGGGGTAGTGGCCAGTTGGGGTGCCTGTACCAGGAGTGCTGGCAGGTCAGGGTGCCCTGTGCTGGGGGAAGTGGTTGGTTGGGGTGCCCTGGGCTGGAGGCAATAGGAGGTTGGGGTGCCCTGGGCTGGGGGTGGTGGCTGCTCGGGATGCGCTGGGCTGAAGGCAATAGGAGGCTGGGGTGCCTCGGGTTGGAGCCGGTGGCTGGCGGGGCAGTGCCCCAGACTGGGGCTTCCAGCAATATGGAGGCTCCCAGCAGGCTGGGGAGGCTGTCATGACTCAGACAGATCCCCAGAGTTCTCCATGTTACCCCAGAGGCTGGTGCAGCCCCTGGAACATCCCAGGATCAGGAAGGTCCAAGGTGACTTAGAGCTGCCTCATCCCCTTTTCCCTGGGGGCTCTGAGTTCTGCGCTGTGCCCCCTAGTGACACAGTATGGGTTCTGCCCCTGACCTTTAGCTCTACATCTGTCCCAAGGGTTACCACAGTCTCAGGTGCCTCACAACCTCTGCGGCTCTTCCCACTTGGCTTCCTGCCGCACTGCTGAGCTGCACAGACAGACTGACTCCTTGGCTTGAGGTGGATGCTGCCAGACCCAAGGCAGTGAACAGCTCCTCTCAGTCCCCAAGGGGTGCCTCCATCTCCCTCTTTAACCCTTCAGTCCCTGCCTCAGCTGTCGTCCATGTCAAGTGCAGTCACTCTCCTCACCCAGCTGGAGACCTGGTTGCTGCATTGCCACAAGTTCAAACCGATGGAAGCCTGCTCACTCCCCTGTCACCTCCCCTCTTCATCTTATCAGACAAGGGACACAGGGCTCTGAGGGAGGCTGTCGTTGGCCAAGAGTGACCCCTCCAGCCAATTCAGACCAGAACAAGTGAGCTATAGAAATATCTCCATAGACTCCCTTTGGATGGAGGATGCAGCAGAGTCTGGAGGGAGTCTGGAGCATGGGTCACTTGCTGGAGGATTCTCTGCAGCTTGAGGTCTTCAAACCACAATTTGAGGACTTCAGTAACTCAGACATAGGTTAGGGGTTTGTTAAAGAAGTGGATGGGTGAGATTATATGGCCTGCAATGTGCAAGAGGTCAGACTAGATAAACATAATGGTCCCTTCTGACCTTAAAGTCTGAATCTATGACCTGGGCATGAATCGATGTAATGTCATAGGTGTATGACATCCTGATTTCTGACCTGAACCTGAGGAGTGGTCCATCCCCAGAGAATCCGGCCCACATTTTGCACAGAGCCCAGTGCATGTTAGGCTAGCACTTGGTGGTGCTGTGTGGATGCCCATGCAACATAGAACAGTCTGTGAGCTGTGAGCTTTGAGGTGAGAAGGTCCCTGTGTCCTGAGGCATCACCAGCTTGCTCTTTCACGATGATGGCCCTGATCCAGCAAAGCACTTGAGCACCTGTTTAACTTTAAGCACAGGAATAACCTGCTTGATTTCCATGGGGCTACACACAAGTTTAATGTTAAGCTAGTGCTTTGCTACATCAGGGACAGGGTGTCCAGGGGAGAGGTGTGTGTGAGTGTAATCCACAGAACCTCCCTCCACTGACGCTTCAAAGGTGTTTCCCAGTCCCTACAAAGCAGCTCTGCTGGGTGGAGCATGCAGATCGTAATTATGCAGCTGTAGCGAAGTGCCCAAAGATGCTCCTGACAGGGCTGGCTCCAGGGTTTTTGCCGCCCCAAGCAGCAAAAAGAAAAAAAGCTGTGATCACAATCTGCAGCTCTACCGCTGCCACTTCAGTCTTTGGCGGCAATTCGGCGGCAGGTCTTTTGCTCCGAGAGGGAGTGAGGGACCCACCACTGAATTGCCGCCGAAGACCTGGACGTGCCGCCCCTCACTGTTGGCCACCCCAAGCAGCTGCTTGCTGGGCTGGTGCCTGGAGCCAGCCCTGGCTCCTGAGCTCTTGCTCTTTTCCCTGACCCAATTCATCATTTTGTCAGGGGAGAGGAATTGTATTTGTTCCGTATATTATTTTGGCATCCAAACAAGTTAGCAGGCAAAAATGCTGAGAGGAAAATCTATAATCAATTTCCAAGGAGATCGGATGGAATGTGGAGAGCCCCAAGGTGGACTCATTAACACTGCAGGGTGAACAGAGCCAGCTCTGAACGGCAGCAAGCCCACACATAGCTTGGCAGTCACTTTGTTTTGCTTCCTGGTATATACCTAGTCTACACACAGTTACTGGTACAACTATGTTGGGTTGGAGTGCGGTTGTTTTTAACCAAAATAGTGATGCTGGTATAACCCCTGGGGTGGATGCAGTGATAATGGTGTCCTATGCTTTTATAGCTTACTCCCCTTCCTTTACGGCTATTATCTATGGCTTGGTCTACGCTTAAAAGTTAGGTCAAAGTAGCTATGTTGGTCAAGGATGCAAAAACACACCCCTGACTGATGTAGTTATGCCGACCTAACCCCCGGGGTAGATACAGCTGTGTTGATCGACACAAGAATGCTTCCACGGATGTCACTACCATCAGTTGGGGAGGCAGTGTTCCTATACCAATGGAGAAACCCCTTCTGTCGGCGTCGGCTGCGTCTACACTACAGCGTTATGCCGGCATAGCTATGGCGATATAGCAATGTCCGTATAGACAACGTACTCCAAACCAGTATAAGCACTTTTATACCAGTATAACTATGTTCACAGTAGTGGGGTTGATATAGTGGTATAGTGAGAGCAGTACGACTTTTGTGGTCTAGAGAAGCTCATAGACTCATGGGAAGTGCATCCCTGCTCTGGAAAATCTTCTCCAGTTTCCATTGAGAAAAGGAGGGGCTCTCTGGTTGGGCCTCTCGGCCTCTCCCTCTCTAATGTAAGAGGCATTGTCCTTTGCTCATAGCAGTTGTGAGAAAATCAAATGGAGCCCGTAAGCACCCCAGATTTGTGTTGATAGCACTTTTCACTCAGGAATTTATAATGGGCTGTTCACCCCCATTTGCCCTGAAGGGGTTAATGTAGGCTAAACAGGGGACCAATTAACCAGACAGGCCACAGATGTTTGTGAGGGGGATCAGGTGGGCGGAGGAACCAGCTGCGCTGGGTTTATAAAGACAGGAAGTCAGCAGCAGAGAGGGGAACTGCAGGGAAGTATGCTGCAGTCCCTCTCTGGGAGAAGCGAAGGATCTTTGGGGGTTGCAGAGCCAAAGTAGCTTACAGTTATTCCTTAGGAGGGAGGGGACTTGGGGGCTGGCAAACCCAGAGAAGTTGGGGAAGCCAGAAAGTTAGGAAAGGCTCAGGGAAAAGGCAGTAAGGTCCTGAATAGAACAGACCATGGCTGCTGATTAGAGGGTCCCTGACCTGGAACGCAGACTAGAGCTTGGGCTTGGATTCCCCTGGCAGCCACTGGGGAAGTGGCACTGGTGGGCAGTGAATGGGAACTGCCTGAGCCTGTTTGTAAGAAGAGACTTTCCTACCCCAGAAGAGGAGGACACACATGACTTGGCTGGAGGTCTAAGCCTTGACCATGGAGCATCTTACTTTGCTGAGAGCCAGGAAGAGAAGGCAGGGCGTGCAGCGAGAGGCTAATCCCCAGAGCAACCAGGAGGAGGTGCACTTGCAGTGAGTAGCAGTCCCTGGAACAGGATCTCCAAGTACTTTACAACATTCATTCATCCTCTCAACACCCCCAGGAAGGAGATATTGTTGTTCCCACTTTACAGTTGGGTAACTGAGTCACATTGAGCATCCTTTAGTTTTGCATGCCCAATTTGAGGAACTGGGGGCCAAATTGTCAAAGGGGTTGAGTGCCTGAAGACATAGATAGGCACCTAGTGACATTTTTAATGAGGGTCTTTGGAAAATCCTGATTGTTACTTAGGCCTTGGCTACACTTGCAAGTTACAGCGAAGTAAAGCAGACCCGGGTGCCCTAGCTCACTCCCTGTCCACATTGGCAAGGCATGTAGAGCGCTCTGACTCAGCAGCTACAGCCCTGCTGGTACTTCACCTTGGTGAGTGGAATAACGTTTGCTGCACCCCTCTGAAGTGCCATGGCACCAGTGTGAATGAGGTGTAACCCTTCTGCCCCTCTGAGTTGGTAGCAACAGGGGCCAGGTTCAGTATCCAGGGGTTCCATTTCAATAACACAATGCATAACCGGCTCGAGCCCCCACCCAGTGACCTGGGACACTTAACAGTAGCCAACACCCTCCTGGCTCGCCTCTAGGAGGCGCATTCCCTGTTTTTATCGCAAGCATGGGTCTGAGTGTGCAAAATCTTGTTTAATAAAGGAAGGATCAAATGCGGCCATTCCCATTGGAGAAACACCACAAAACAGAGGTGTATACACAAACGCATGAAGACAAAAACCCACCCCCAAGTTACATTTGGGCAATGTCGTTTTCCCCTTAGGTCTTTGGAGTCAATCACTCCAAAGTCAACAACTAAAAGTCTCTGGCAATTGCCCAGTCCAAATTCAAGCAGTCGGAGGCTGTAGGAGGTCCCTCCCCCCAGCCTGGGTGAAAGGGCACGTTTACCGGTCCGGCCGACTGCCTCTGCCTCTCGTGGGTTCGGCTCACCTGTCTCCACAAACTGCTCCGCCGTTACCAGCGCTCCACTCTGCTCCTCCGAGCCGTCCTCACAAACTGCTCCGCGTCCACAGCTGCCCCGTGAGCTGTTCCAGGTTGCCCTGACACAATGCTCGCCCAGGCTCGGCTCCGGTGGTGGCACTCCACCCGTCCCACAGCTACTCCGCTCTGCAGCGCTCCGCGTCCAGCCAGCCTGTCCCATGGAGCCGCTCCAACCATCCCTTACAAACTGCTCCACCCTTGCGCCAGCTGCTGCTGTTAGCAGCAGTATAGCTTCAGGCTCCCCCCAGTTAGCCATACTCAGTGCTCTCAGCTCGACAGGTAATTTCAGCCTCTTTGTGATTTGCAGTTCTTAGTGATGCGTCAGTGTCTAGTGATCTGAGCAGTAGTAGAAGAGCCAGTGCTAGTGCACCATAGCCCAAAGTGAGTTCAGCGAGCGAACCTGCATCGTAGATTCTTAAGGAATTAAGAGAGAGTGCGAGAGTGTCTGACATTCTACAATGCAGAGGATGGAACTTGTGCTTCTAACTCCGACAAGGAGACTGCACCACCACACACAGATACCTATCCTCAACCTCTCTCAATTCACGTGGGTTTTGGAACTCCATGCTCGTTGGCTAGCAGTATCATTTAATCAATGAGACATTTCTGTTATAAAAGCAATCTCGTAGTCCTCATCACATAATCAGGTGGCAACACTTTATTATCCTGCCCTAATAATGAGAAATTGGGGGATCCCAGAAATGTCAAGAATAACCATTCCAGGCTCCTTGCTGGCTCCTTGTGGCGTGCTATGCAAATATTGGATTTCACATTCTATGACATTCTTTCCCACGGCTTCCCATATTCACCATCAGATGTCAGGGTTACAGCTCATCGCTGACTCTGCTTACAGAGGTGTTGCATTACTGCGCTGTGATCAGCCTCCGAAATGTCCCATATATCCCCTTAAGTCAAGTGGCCATGTCTGTCATTGTTGTTCGAAATTTGCGCTGCAGGAATGTGGAAATGGCCCTTTCAAGAGCTCTGTTCGGAAAAAGCCAACAGCGTTATCAGCTCCAAGGAAAAACAAAATTTACTCTGTTTGCTTCAGTGAGAGAGACAGAGACGGGGGGAGGGAAGCGGGGTCTGAATTATAAGCACAGCATGCTGAACACGTCAGCACGCAAAAAATACCCATTCTCTGCCCACATACACACAACACCACTCCCTGTCGCATTCCACCCCACCCACTCATTGAAAAGTTATGTTGCAGTCACCTGCATGCTGGGATACCTGCCTATCAAGGGTTGGAGAGATAGCCTCAGTGGTTTAAGCATTGCTTCTAACCCAGAGTATGAGTTTCAACTTGAAGGGGCCATTTAGGATGGGGCGCAAACATTGATCCAGGGAATTGCGTCCTGCTTTGAGTAGGGGTTGGCCTAGATAGATGATCTTCTGGGGCTCTTCCACCCTGATATTCTAGTGATGATGTACTGAGCCATTTTTATAGTTGTAATTCATGTATAGAGTTATGAGGCTGAAATGTGTCCTCAGTGTGGAAAGCAAGCCTAGGCAAAAACTCCTCCAGAGCTAGAGGCCAGTGTGACCACCCTCAGGGCATGTATGGGAACAAAGGATTTCGTGGATTCTCAAGTGAGTCTCCCCTTCTTGGTCAGTGTTGGGTCTGGAATGATTTTTAGATGCTCAGCTGACCTGAAAGGGGGGGCAACCGAAGAGACGAGAATATTGATGAAAGGATAGACATTTCCCATGCTCTTTCTCTCTCTTTCACCTTCCATCTACAGACCACCATAACAAGTGACTGAAGCAAGAACAAAGAGACTCTGGCTGAAGGGCAACCGCCAGCCGTGTGGTGAGAAGCATCTAGTGTAAGCAGAGTCAGGATGGCTCTACCCCTGACACTGGTGGTGAATTATGCGAGAGGTGTGGGAAAAGAATCGGGGCAATTGTGTTTGCCATAGGAACACCCACGCCATGCCTAGCATCAGTGCCACAGCAGCCTGGAAAATGGTACTGTTGACGGCGTGTGAGATCCCAATTCGTTGTTGTTTGGGGTAGGAGAATAAAGTGTTATCACCCTATTATGATGAATGAGGAACTATGAAACGAGCTTTTGCAGAGGATCTTCACAGGTCAAGGAAGTTAGCACGCACTAGACAAGGACATGTGGTGCCAAAAACCATTGAATATAGGGATAGATAGGATAAGGATATGGAATATGATTTGGATCTTGCTTCCTGGTAGTGTGGGTGCCCTGTATATGAGCCAGAAGCACTTAATTTGCATCTCCTCCCTGTCTCTACTGTTAAATAGCAGAGCTGGTGATTTAGATTCCTTAAGAAGTCTAGTTATCAGAGTTACTAGTCGGAACTCATTCTGGGCTAAGTGGGGTACCAGGCACTAGGGCTCCCTGCTATGGAGCTGAAGTCACTAAAGAGCTAAAATTACAGAGCTGAGAGCACTGAGTGCTGTGCTAACTAGTGGGGGAGCCTGAAGCTATATTGTGGAGCAGAGCAGTTTGTGCGGACAGTTGGAGTACCCACAGAGTGAATGGAGCAAGCAGTTTGTGGGGACGGCTGGAGCAGATCACGGGACGGTTGGTGGAGCAGAGCAGCTGGAAAAGTAGAGCAGTTTGTGGGGATGACTGGAAGAGCAGAGTGGAGTGGCTGGTAGAGAAGAGCAGTTCGTGGTGAAGGTGGAAGCAGAACCCCATGGAGATGCAGGGCAGGCTGGGGGTGGGAAAAAACCCCTGCAGATAGACTCTTGAACTCTGGGGCTGTACTGACCCAGGACAGAGACCTTTGGGTTACGGGACTTTCAGGACTGTGGGTGATTTTTGGGTTGCTGGACTCTAGGGACATTTGGGGTATTAGACTTTGGAGTCTTGGGGTGATTTGGGGGTTGCTGGACTCAAGAGCCGAGGGAAGAGGACATGGCCCAATTTCCTGGGGTGGGTCTTTGCTCATGGTTTGGTCTATGAACTCTAGTTGAGGCGTTTTCCCAATTTAATGCTATGTTGTTTATCTCATGTTATTAAACATTTTCTGCTACACTGAGACTCTGTGCTTGCGAAAGGGGAAGTATTGCCTCTTTGAGGTGCACAGGGGTGTGTGTAAGATTTTCCCAGGTCACTGGGTGGGGGCTCGAGCTGGTTTTGCATTACATTGTGGGGAAGGGATCCCTATGTATTGAACCCGGCTCTTGCTGCTATCAATTTGGCCTGGCAGAAGGGTTACATAAGTTTATGAGGGCACTGAAAGTGTTAAGATCAGCTTAGAATGCATTTTGCTTTTATTTCATTTGACCAAATCCAACTTGTTATGCTTAGATTTTAAGTGATTATAAGTCAATCTTTGTAGTTAATAAATTTGTTTGTTTGTTCTGCCTGAAGCAGTATGTTTGGTTTGAAGCAGTCAGAGACGCCCCTTGGGATAACAAGCCCAGTACATATCAATTTCTTTGTTAAATTGACAAACTCATATAAACTTGCAGCATGTTGCAGGCATAACTGGACACTGCAAGATGGAGATTCCTAGGGTTGTATCTGGGACTAGAGAGAGTGGCTAGCGTCATTCAGATGCAAGTAGCTGGGAGCAGCTTACATGCCAGAGGCTGTGCATGAACAGCCCAGGAATGAGGGTTTTCACAGCAGAGCAGGGTAAGGCTGGCTCCCAAGTCAAGAATTGGTGTGACCTAGCAGATCACCAGTCCAGATACCACCAGAGGGGAGCGTCACACCTGAAACAAATCTGAACCTGTTTGGAGGTTCAAAAAGCTTCTGTTAACATTTTCTTTTGTATATTTGCTCCCTCTTTCACAGTCAGAAACATTGAAGTACCACAAAGGGGCACTTGTCCTTGTGCTATTTTTGTTCTAGGTGAAGCCTAAAAGCATGGGAAAGCACATGATATTTCTGGCCTGAGATCCAGAGATTGGGATACATTAGGAGGCTTATCCAACCTGAGCCATTGAGGGCATCTGCCAACAATAATAATTATAGCACGTGTCTGCACTTCATCAGGGAATTAGTCTCAGCTGCGGCGCTGTATTTAGCTATATAAGTATTATGCCTTTTATTTGCTGTGTACTGCAGCTTCATGCTGTCTCTAGAGATAGGCAGCCATTTTGTGTTCATTTCAGCATGGGATGGCACAGAACAGACCTCCAGACACTGTACTCTCTTTGGGAGATGTCACTTTTTATCCTTATGGTTGCCTATAACTAGTGTATTTTTCCAGCCAAAAATTTAATGAGAAACCTTCCAAAGGGAATTTTTGCAATCAGGAAGTCCAGTTTTCACATGAGAAAGAAATTTCAAGTGTGTCGAGTATTCCACACTTCTTTTCTTTAGTTTCGCAGCATTTTCTAGCTGGTGAACAATAGCAAGCATGACGGCAAAGCCACTTTTCATTTTTAAAAGTAACTCTTTCACTAGTAAGTGTTGAACGTTTTCACAAGTGATAACAGTTTAAAGTGAGAGTGTGACTATCTCCACTTGACTACTGTTTTTCAACTGAGAAAAGCTGAAAAACAATTAGTGGCGACAAGTGGGGGGGTTTTCTGCTCTTTCCATCTCTTTTCCCACTCTTGCCAGAAGAATACCAGTCAAAGATGGTGAAAACCCCAACTGTTCAAAGCAAGAAAAGTATGAAAAATCAAGGGGAAATTATTTTTTCCTAATGAAAAAAAATGGAAAATTAATTTTCCACAACAATAAAATAGTTTTTGACTAACCCTCCCTCCCTCCCTCTCCCCCACATTTTTTGGTGGAAAATCTTTTGTTTGGAAAATTTTTACCCAGCCTTACCACTGTTCCTTGAGCCACTCATGTACTGCTTAGCTTGTGACATCTCCTAAGGGAGATCACAGCTGAAGGTGGAATGGCTCTGCCAGATCTCTTTCCCCATCTAGGCTACTAAGGGACCTGAAGCTTCCAGTGGAGAGGAAGTTATTTGTGTGTCCTCAGTCCTTTCCCAAAAGAGAAGGTGCTTCATGGATGCCCCCTGGGAACATAGGTAGTTTCCTCAGAATACTTCCTCCCTCCCTAGGGAATAGCAGAGACGGGACAACCCACACCTGCTGTTGGTCTTTTCAGTTGGGATGGGAGTCTTTAAAAGGGGGCTGGATTACTGCCCTTGAGGTCTAGACCGGTGGTCTCCAAAGTGGAGTGCATGCACCCCAGGGGGTGCGCAAGAGGATCTTTCGGGTACGAGGGAGGAGTAGTGCTGCTTTTTTCCCCCTCCCCCGGCAGTTCAGCCAGGAGTCCGAGTGGCTTTTTTTGCTTTCACAGTTTGGCCGGGAGCAGGGGTGTGTGTGCTCAAACATTTTTTTACTGTTGGGGTGCACAATCAAAAAAGTTTGGAGACCACTGGATTAGAGGTGTAATCAAGAGATGTCTAACTGCTAGGACCAGCAGCACCACAAATTATGTTAATGATCCTGCTGAGCTCCCTTGCTGTCACGCTGAATGCTGGGGTCTCAAAGGTGGGTGGAGCCCTGCTGGCTTCAGGGTAGGACTGCCAGGAAACACCACTAGCAGGGACAGGAAATGCAAAGCAGAATAAAATAGGGCTCTGATGCTCTTCAGAGAAGCCAGCCCTCCGGCCTAATCTGGTCTTGTTCAGCTCAAAGGTTCTATTTTATCTACTGATATGTCCCCTTTCACTGCATGGGTCAACCTGGTCAGGGTCTGGTGACCATGTGTCACATGGGGGATCAGAGTCTAAGACTGAAATAGCTCAGCACTGGGCTGTCTGGGGCTGTGACACTGCAGAGTCAGAAACCATTTGCTGTACTCTTCACTGACCCCTGTGGCTGGCTGAAGTGTCCTTGGTCAGAGCAAGAAGCCCAACACGGAACCACTGAGAATGAGAGGTCTACAGGGAACAGCTCAGCAGATGCCTGGGGAATGTGTAACACGCATGTCCTGCTCTAGTAGCTAGTCCACATGGAGGTTAACAACCAGCTACCCCTGCCAGCTCACAGGACTGCTCTTTTAGCACAACTAGCAAAGGTCTTTGCTTTGGAGCAGAAGGCTCAGTGTTCAAATCCCACTGGATTCTCATGCCCAGGGGACCATTGTTACATTTCTTTCACAGTGTTCTTGGAATCATGCAAATGAGAGTAAAATATTACTTTAATTGCATTTTATTATTGCCAGTAGAAATATATATTCAGTATAAAGTAAGTCCCAAACTGCCACAATCCACGCAATCAAAAATAGAGGGAAATTGGGTGGTGTGGGTTAACTTCCCTGATAACAGTGCCATGCTAACGGCAAATGAGGGCCTGTGAATACAATGCGTGCAATAATTCATGTGCAAATGGGGCCAAACCTTTTAAATCACATTTAAAAGTGATCAATGGTCCAGACATCACCTTATAATTAGAGTTCTTAGCTGATATCTAAGCTAACATTCAAGGTGACAATAGCTTGTGGTCTCCAAACTTTTTTGATCACGCACCCCATCACTTAAAAATTTTTGAGCATGCACCCCCTGCTGCCAGTCGAACCAGCGAGGGAGGAGGGAAAAAAAGTGGCACTTCTCTTGCTGTGCACCCCGAAGGATCTTCTTGTGCACCGTGCCCCCCCCCCCCCCCCGTGCACTTTGGAGACCACTGCTTTAGAGTAGTTGTAACTGATGGACAATCGACATAAGCTGAGTGCATGGAAATAAATAGCCTCTCAAATATGGTGGTTTGCTGGTCATTGTTTTCAGCCCAATCACAGGGAAAATGCAGGGTCAGATATTCCTGATACAGTGGGCCAGAGCCAGCGGTGGTGACTAAAGTGCAGTAGGCAGTGTGGCCAGGCAGATTGCACACTGAACTAGGAGAACTGTGGTCTAACTCCTTCTCTGCCACCTGCCTACTGGGTGACCTTGGGCAAGTCACCATGCTACTCTGTGCCTCAGTTTCCCCAGCTGGAAAATGAGGATAATGACGCTGACTCCCTTTGGAGCGCTAGGGATGAAAAACACCATATAAAAGTATTAGGTTTGTTATTATCTGACTCTCTTACACTTAATTGTAACTACTCAGCCACGTGGTAGGGAGTCTAAGTCCGAGTACCATAGGCCTGGCTCTATTGGGCTTTCCCCACCACTGTAATCCTGGTTCAGCACCAGTGGGAGAGCCCTAGTAAGGACAAAGGGCTAGAAGCCACCAGCATTTTAACTTCCACGTCTTTCAGACAAGCTTGGAGCAGGGTTAGACCACCCGGTGTTCCATGCATGAGCAGCCCGTCTCCACCCACTGCTGTGCTGTCAGTGGGTCCGAACCTGCGGTAGCAACAGCAAAGAATTTTCAATGATCAAACCTAATATGGGCAAAGCAGAGGAGCCAGACCAGGAGTAGGTTGCAGCCAGGACAATAGCACTTTAACTCGCATTTTCCTACACCCTCCTGCTAGTTGGTTCTCCTGCTGTGTTCTCCTCTGGTCCATCAGCATGTATGCCACACTGGCACAGGTACACTCACTGGTTACATTCCTAGCTGAAAAGTACAATGTGAATGAATGAATGTGAGGGTGGGGGGAGAATGCACATTGGTAAATTGGTGTGAGTCTCAACTCCACAGGGAATCTGTTGCAGAGTGACAGGCTGCGACTAATCATGTCCCTCCCCAAGCTCATGCTACGAGGTCAGGGATCAAGTGATAGCTTGGAGATCGCCTGGGCCTCATAAAAGCCAGTGAAGAGGTCGATTGAGCTGAGAGATGCAGGGAGTAGTTAGATTTCTGCAGAGACTCGGTGGGCCGGGGCGGGGGGGGGGAAGCGTATGCGCCTACTTCATATGACTCCCAGGTATTGGGCCTGTGCAGTGTAGTCCTACAGGGAGCAGGCTTGGAAAGAGAAGGGATGAGAAAGGCTCACCAGGACTCCCAGCTGTCAGCTATAGGGAGTTGATAGGCCCCTGCAGAAGACCCTGGGCCTGGAGAAAGGACCGATGGTGTGTTGCGCTTTTGTTAACTAGTTTTATTTGAAAGCAATAAAGCTGAAGCTGCGAAGAAAAAGGACTGGACTCCTGCGGCTAGAGAGGCTCTTCTGGTGCATGGGCTGATGAGTGAGGCTGCTGGTTTGCAGAGTGGTACCCCATGTGCATTGAGGAGGCTGGAGGAAAGTGTAAATTACACTAGTGTCGCCTTCAGAGATTTTTTTGAGGCCAGAAGGAACCATTGTGCACATCTAGGCTAACTCCCTTGTATGATGTAAGTGATAGAATTTCACCAGGGTTTCCTGCAGCAAGACCTATATGTGAACTACAGCGTATGTGTCAGACATCCAACCTTGACAGACAGATGGAGACTCCACATTGGTCCAATGGTTAGTGACCTGCACTGCTAAAAATTGCATCTTCTTTCCAATAGGAATTTGCCTCACTTCAGCTTCCAGCCATTGGATCTTGTTTTGGCTAGATTTGGACTCTCCTCTGGAGTTAGCGCTGCATGTTCACTTCCCTTATCCAGCTCCTGAACAGCCTGCCAGGAAACCACATGGCTGGCTGGCATTGGTGCTACAGTCATTTAGGGTACATCTACACTGGAGCTAGAGGTGTAATCTCCAGTGTGGGTGGATGTACCTATGCTAGCTTTGATCGAGCTAGTGCCTAAAAACAGCCGTGTAGCAGTATTAGCTAGTTAACCCAAGTACAATCTTGTCTGAAACCCTAGATCAGTAGTCAGGATGGCTAGCCCATGCAGCCACGGCTAGACTGGTATTTTTACTGAGACAGCACCTGGGATTTCCTAATACAGCAGCTCTCCCACCCAGACAGTGACTCAGCCTGACTGTGTCTAATCTTTCTACCAAACCCATGTCAAACAGATGGGCAGTTGCCCTGGATTTGAGGTAGGGGTGGGGGTGGAGTGCCCCAGAAAGTGATCAAGCTAATTACAACCATATTAAGTGCATTTAGCTACAATGAATTAATAAAATAGAACACCACATAGTATAGGGTTAATGTGAAAGCATGCTTTTAGTGGCAAGGTCAAAACTAGCAGGCAGTTTCTGCTAATGAGAATGGGAGGAGGGGGAAAGAAAACGCAACAATTGAGACTAAAAACCTTGGTGGACAAAAACCTTGAATTTGGGCACCTTTGATATAGAAGTATTATTATAATTAAGATTGTTAGGAATGTTTGTTAAGTAGTTTTTTGAAAGTTAGGAAAAGTTGTGGTTTAGTAGGTGTCATTATGACCTATGTGTTTTGTAGACATTAGTTATAAAAGACTAGCTAATACAGAGTATTGTGGAGCAGTTCCCTGAAGCCATCTTAAGAGACATTTTTCCTGACACCTTTTCTCCCCAGGAGGTAAACAGCTGGCCACTGTGGACCTCCTGTTAATTACTCACTACCATCTCAGAATTTAGGCAAATATCTGGGATGTTCTAAACCTGTTGCATAATATGTTTGTGTGTGCTTAAAACTAATAAACTGCAGTTTTAGATAGAGCACGCTTACTTGCATTAATCTTTTATCAGACGGAATTGCTGTGTTACCATTGATTTATTCCTGACACTGCCTGGAGTGAAACAGTTAAGTTTTCCCCCTCTGTGGGTTCTGAAAACCCTAGGTAACAGGATCAGAGGGACACAGACAAATTATTTCCCCTGGGAGTTGTCTCTGTAGGTCTGTGGGGCATTTTTCCTTCTCTTTCATTGCACAGGTTAGCAATTCATCAAGACTTGACAGGTGGCTTCCTGGATGTGATTAGACAGTCAGCCAGAGACTGCATGAGCTAGGACACTGTGCCTTTAAACTCTGCCCTGTGGGACAAAGTCATTGCATTGTAACTATCACGTTGACCAGCTCTGCACAAATCTCGGTGCATTATCTTCACTAATGCTTCTGCCACTTCTGCCGCCAGTCGAGCTGCCTCTCAGCTGCAGTGATGGTAGGAGATTTTAATGAAAAGCTCCCTGCAGACAAAGCTTAGAAGGGATTGATTACTTGCAGTTCCTGGCTATTTGTTTGTGGCTGAGACCTCTGAGCTGCCATCAGTGACTCTGCTATGCCCAGTTCTCAAGGCAGAGGGGGGATCACCAGCAGCTATTATAAAGCACCAAAGCTCTGATTTGTGGCTTTGATTCGGCAAGATACTTATGCACCTGCCTAGTTTTAAGCACATAGGTGGGCCTATTGAAGTCAGTGGAACTACTCACATCCATAAAGCTGGGCAGGAGCTGGAGTACCTTGCTGAATCTGGGTCTAAACTCGTAGATGCAGCACCGTCATGGGCTTCTTTTCAACATCTTTCAGATGAGCTCATTTCCTTTAAGGACATCTCCTATTCAATAATGCTGTGCCTAGACCTGCAGTGCTACATGTTGCACAGGAGGAGGAGCCATTACTCCTCTTAGCACCTAAATTCCACCACCCAGAATGCTATTCTAGAGCGGAGATTCTCAAACTGGGGGTGTGCTCCCCTGAGGGTGTCTGGAATGTATTCTGGGGGAGGTGAGAACCTGCTCTGTCTTCAGAGCTGGGTGGTTGGAGCAAGGCAGCTGCTGGATGGGCGCCCAGCTCTCAGGGCAGCAACACTGACAGCAGCAGCAGAGATGTAAAAGTGGTGATGCCATACCATGCCACCAGCACTTCTGCAGTGCTGCTGCTGGCGGTGGCATTGCCTTCAGAGCTGGATGCCCAGCCAGCAGCAGCCGATCTCTGTTCTGCCTTCAGAGTTGGGGAGCGGTATATGTACTTGTGTGGTGAGAGCGGGGAATGGGGCATTAATGACTACAGGTGTAAAGAACGGGGTGACGCGATCAAACAAATTTGAGAACCACTCTAGAATCTAGAGTTATGTGGCCTCACTGCATATTCAAGCATGAACAAACTCTGCCTCTAGTGATGACACACTGCTCTGCACCCCACCTTACATTCACCCTAAATAAGACCCCAAATCAGCCTGGATGTGGTAAACACTGAATTTTAGGGAAGCTCAAATCAGGATTCAGAGTTCGACATGATGCTGGGGCACGTCCCTGACTTACCGTGGTGGCCCTGAATTCCACAGGGGCAGACCAATTGGGACCTGACGTTACACTGGGAGCTAACCCCTTCTGAGTTACATCTGGATCTCAGGGTTGTCAGCATCAAAGCATTTTCCTTCCCCTCCAGATCCTTCAGCACCACTGCCCCATGGATAGATTTCCAGCAAGGCCCCTTGTACCACAGGAGCAGAGCTCACATAAACTGCTGCATTTCCAAGACTTTCCATTCTGAGACACTGATTCTCTGTCTGTTCACGCTCCGCTGTCTCAGGCTGTGGCATCTGGGAGTGCCAAAGGGTCAGTGCTATGACCTCTCATTAGAGAGAATTGTAGAAGCAGCTGAGCTTTGCACTGTGGAACATCAGGCTGGCTGTGGCAGGTGCAGCTAGGAGTGAATGTCATAAGAAAAAGCATGAAACCTGAAGTTGAGCATGAAATGTGAAGTTTAGTGTGGGCAAAGGGCCAGATTCCTTCCTTTTTTTTACCCATGTTTTCCCATTCAAACCACAGGAGATGCTTATTTGCTGTCATAGGCTATAAAATCAGGGATTTCATGTAAATTAATTCTCCTGGAGAGCAAAGGCCCTTCCCGATCTCTCTCTCTTTGTGTCTTCTAGCATGAACGACATGGCGCGTTCTCAGAGATGGGGCCATTCTGTGGTGTTCTGGTTACGTGCAACAGAGGGGGCTGGTGGGATCACCGGTGGTGCAAATAGATTGTAACTTTTACTGGTATGGTACCGAGCCCCGATCCTGCCTCCCGCCCCTCCACAAAAAATGTTCCATGACTAGAACCCTGCCCGGATGCAAATTTATACCCATGGGTGCAGATATCCGTGGACAGAAATCGGTATGTGCTGAACCGCAGGGCTCTCCCGGGAACTGCAGCAGCAAAAGACGCAGAACGTGGGGCTGCCACTCCCAGGAGCCAGCACCCCGTGCCAGCAGCTCCTCTGGCACAGCTGTACTGACCCCGAGCCCTGTCCTCCAGCAAGGCCTACAGACCCCAGACAGGAGATGCAGCTGCGTGGAAGAGCTGGGAGCAGCAGCCACATCGGAGGAGCTGCTGGCATGGGGCGCTGGCTCCTGGAAGCAGCGGCCCCACGTTCTGCTCCTTCCGCTGCTGCGGTTCCTGGGAGAGCCCTGCGGTTCAACAGATACCAATTTCTATCTGCAGGTATCTGTGGGTATAAATCTGTATCCACGCAGGGCTCTACAATTCATTTTTGAAAATGTCTTTCCAGTACAGCATACTGGCAATAAATATCATAATGGTACAGCATACCTGACCATACCAGCTTACTTGCACCACTGGGGATTGCCCAGAACTGATCATGGTGTTGCTGTTTATGATGCAGGAGCAGACAGTGAGCAGCTGGGAGCTAAAGGTTAATGAAGAAGTAATAATGACACAAGTTGACTGATCACTGAATGCTCTCTGCATGAAGTTATTCTGAAGCTGAAGTTACATTTTGAAGTATCCTTAGGGAGAGGGAAGGGATTTCATGAATAGCAATTGCTGGGACTCCATTAAAGTGACGCAGTGCTTGTCATTTATTTCACGTCTTCCTTTGACCCTCACTTTTTAGCATACCCTCTGCAAATAACTCTGGGGTTTTCTCTCCACTGACAGCCATGACGTTCCTGATTTCTGTGCTGCTGGAGGAGTGTTTCATTTTGCTGTGGTTAGAGCTGGCCCCAAATCAACATGTCTCCTTTTCGGGTAGCTTCTCTTTCTGTGGCTCAGAACTGCATGGTTCTGGGGACACCAAGTGGGGTTGGGGTTGAGGTGTGTGTCAGAGGCAGGAGGGTTGGGCATGAGATGAGGCTGAAGCAGGATCTTATCCAAATTAAATGGTCTTAAATTCTCTGTGGGTGTGGTGGTGGGATGGGGGCATTTGACAGTCAGAGTCCAGACACTGCAGAGGGACAACAGGAGGTCTGAGTCCCAAAGAATAAGCAATTGAACCAACTGAGAGTAGACAATATTGCTGCACTGTGTAAGTGTACGGAGTAAGGTCTTTGATGAAAGCTGGGGACACACTGGTGATTAATGTCACTGGGAAATATCTGTATTAACATTGAGGAATTATGGATGCTGTCCGATTCTATGGTTGGCATGGGAGAACAGGAAGGGTCTGAGCAGTTGGGGTTCATCTTGACTCTTGGGGCAGAGACAATGAACTTGGGCTAATATAACAGGACCAGAGAGACATTTGTTATCCATCACTGTGAGACATAGGGTACGTACCCTCCCAGCCTGTGAACGTCAGACCTCTCACCTGCAGCTCTAGGGATGCTGCTAACTTGATGTAAAGCAGGCAATCTCTGCCTTAACATGCTAAAATGAGGTGTTAGTCTCTAGAAAACACTTTGTTTTGGCTGTAACCATACCTGCCTCCTGTTTGTGCTTAGTATCGCTTGCTCTGTTCTTCATTAATAAACTTTCTTAGTTTTCCTTTAAGCCGTCTCTGTGCTGCGTGTTAAGGTGGAGGGTGAGTCTCCAACTAGCAAAACAGGCTGACATGTGCTCTGTCTCTTTGGAGGCAGCAAACTTAATAACTCCTGTGAGTGTCCAGTGAGAGGGGTTGCATGCTGCAGGGAGAGGTCTCCGGGGAAGTCAGGAATTGGAGGTCACTGATTGTGACCAGCCGGGCAAGGTTTGGACAGGCAGAGTCCTGACAAGTTTGCTGCCATGGCAGACAAGCTGGCGTGCCAGGGAGCTGACACGTAGCTTAGCAGCAGCACCGCTCTCACTCGCTGAGGCTGAGGAATAATACAATTCTGGGTATCCCAAGCAAGACATCACAGTGGCGTAGCAGACTGCCGGATTTGCTGGCTGACTGAGATTCACACTTTAAGCACTGGTAAACTAGATCTATTAGCGACTCAAAGTGAGGAGGCTGGGGACAGTTAGCAAAGGTTACAGTTGGTTATTTTCTGTTTGTTTATTTTGGGTAAAGGAAATAGAACAAAGGAAAGCATAAAGATAAGTGAGCAGCAGAAAAGGCAGGATGAGCTCACCAGAGAGCAGTTAAAAGAGCTGTGTGCATAGGGAGGTCTGTCAGCTGCTGACCAGAAGCAATCAGAGCTAGTGGCTGTGGTGCACTCCTATCCAGGAGGCAGGATGGGGCACCTGCTTCAAACCAGGGGCCATAGAATAATGTAAGGGCAGAAGGGAATTTATAAGTACAAAATAATGCACATTGGAAAACATACAAAATCATAGATTATCAGGGTTGGAAAGGACCTCAGGAGGTCATCTTGTCCAACCCCCTGCTCAGAGTAGGACCAATCCCCAGACAGATTTTTGCCCCAGTTCCTTATGTAGCCCCCATAGGATTGGGCTCACAATGCTGAGTTTAGCAGATCAATGCTCAAACCGCTGAGCTATCCCTCACTCCCAGTATTGGTGTCTAAATTAGCTGTTACCATTCAAGAAAGAGATCTTGGCATCATTGTGGACAGTTCTCTGAAAACATCCATTCAGTGTGCAGCGGCAGTCAAAAAAGCTAACAGAATGTTGGGAATCTTTAAGAAGTGGATAGATAATAAAACAGAAAATATCATAATGCCACTATATAATTCTATGGTGTGCCCACACCTTCAGTACTGTGTGCAGTTCTGACAGAGCCGTCTCTAAAAAGGCACATGAGAATTGGAAAATGTGCTGAGTTAGGGGCAACGAAAATGCTTAGGTGTATGGAGCAGTTCCCATATGAGGAGAAATTAAAAAGAATGGGACTGTTCAACTTGGAAAAGAGACAAAAGGAGGCTATGACAAAGGTCTATACAATCATGACCGGTGTAGAGAAGTGAACAGGGAAATGTTATTTACCCCATCACATAACGCAAGAACTAGGCATCACCTGATGAATTTAGGCAGCAGGTTTAAAAGAAACATAAGGAAGTATACTTCTTCACACAACATGCAGTCAACCCATGGAACTCATTGCCTTGGGATGTTGGGAAGATCGAAAATATAACTGGGTTCAAAGAAGAATGCTAAGTTCATGGAGGACACGCCCATCAATGGCTATTAGCCAAGATGGTGAGGGACACAACCCCATGTTCTGTCTCCAAACCTCCAACTATCAGAAGCTGTCCCTGGATGACAGGGAATGGATCACTTGATAATTGCCCTGTTTTGTTCATTCCCACTGTACCATTTGGCATGAAATTGGGCTAGATGGACCATTGGTCTGACCCAGTATGGCCATTCTCCTATTCTTATAAGAGACATTTTAGTTATCCATCGCTCAGGGGAGATAGGCTAAATCACCTCAAAGCCTATGAAAGTTGGATCCCCTAGTCTAGAGGACTAGGGATGTTGCTAACTTGATGTAAGTAAGTCACTAGAAATTGTTTGGTTTTATTTCTCACCATACCTGTCTTCTTATCATAATTAGTATCAGCTTACAAAGGCTAGTATGTGTCATCTCCACATTGAGGGTGGGGCATGTTGTAGGAGCAGCAGTGATCTTTATGCTCTGTATAACCTGTATGCTCAAAAGGTCTGTTACATTCCCCCCTCCCCCCCCCCCCCCCGTCTCCTCTCCCTCTTTGAATACCTGTGATGTGGCTTTCCCCCACCCTTCCCTCCTGGAATGCTTGTGGGATGAATGGGCTGCTTAAACAGCTGGAAGATCAGAAGAGCTCCAAGTAGACAAGATGTCTGGGACTCTAATTAGGCAGCACGCACACACCCAATGCATGGACACTGCCCAAGGTGGAATGTGACCAACCAGATGCAGCCAAGTCATCTCTAGTCGCAGGCCATGAGGAGCAGATCCTTAAAAGGGGAAGGGGCCATGTGTTCAGGAGGCACTCACAAGCTTGTACCTCCTGTGGAGGCCCTTCACCTGGACCGCCTGGCCAGTGGTTCGCTGCGTTGCATTCCATCATGCCTCGGGAAGACTTACCTTCATCGCACCATCCATCATTGTGCTGTGGGACATTTACTTTGAAGGATCCTGACATCTCCAGTGCCGTGCCTGTCCTGATAGCGTGAGTATGCGAGTGTGAGTGTGACATTGCCCCCCTCCCACACCTGTTTTGAGTTTGGCTATCAATATAATAAACATGCTGCTTTCTGCCAAACTCTGGTGGGTCATTAGTCCTCCCTAAGCTTACTAGCTGACTCAATTTCGGGTAACAGGGCAGACTGGGTAATAAACTTACATTGGTCAGGCTTCTGATCAGTGCAAGATGGTACAGCTCTGGGGTGCAGGCTGGAGTGCTGGAGGGAATTTGCTGGTGCCTTTCTCTGTGTGATTCGTGAGTGGCTCAGGGAGCGTTTGTGCAATCCATCTGGGCATGAGGCTCCCCCTGCTGTTGTGCTGAGTGATAACAGCACCTGGAGGGGTTTGCTGCTTGTCACTAGCAGAACATTGGGAAAGATGACCCTGGCTGGAGTGTTAAGGGGGCACAGCAGTCCACAGTTCCAGGTTGCACAAGAGAGCTGAGAAAAGGGGCTGAACTGACAGCTGTTAACAAATCTTCCTTCCACACACTGGCTCCAGGACGGAGCTGGGAGCGAGTAGCCCGCTCTTGTACTCTAGGGCTGGACTCTATGGGTCCATTTCCACCAGAGATAGTGGCAGTTCTGTGATATGGAAGCTCACCTCCCCTGCACCAGTTCATTTCATACAGGACACCAAGCAGTGATCAGATGGCAATGCCCTTCTGTGGTTAACTGAGCCAAACCAGTGGTAAACAGTACTGTGTCCCATGGCCAACCCTGAGCCATTTGGTCTCCTCTGAAGAAACACTAAATATAATATAAGGGTCAGTTCTGAGTCCCCGTAAAGTGATGCAGAAGCAGATCTGACAACGGGTGCGGGGCATTGTCTGGGGATTCTTTAGGGTGACCTCCTTCTCTTTTTCCTGGAAAAGCAATGGTTCCCCGTCCAAAGAGCGTGCTGGCTGTGGTTTCCCAGATGATAGCTTTTTCTGTGTGATGTTTCTTTCACAATGTTTTAGATGGAGAATTTAAAATAGTACATGCAAAATCCTGATAGAGCACCCTGTGAAATCATAGGATCTCAGCAGGTCATCTAGCCCACCCCCACACTCAAAGCAGGACCAATCCCCAAATGGCCTCTTCAAGGATAGAACTCACAACCCTGGGTTTAGCAGGCCAATGCGCAAACCACTGAGTGGTCTCAGCCTTGACTCCAGAGGCTCTTTGTACAGTTCATCAAACCACTATAGGGTCAACTGCCCAAGCTTGGCTAGCTGAATATGTCATATTAGGTCCAGATAGGTGAACAGAAAGAGCGCTGTGTGGTCCTCCAGGACTTGACTAGCAAGTCAGGACAGATGGTCACTGACAGAATTATGAGGGTCCCAGGTTTGGAATAACAAGAGGATGAGGTGGGTCTGGATTGTTGGACATTGCCAAGCAGTGCAGGGGTCAGAGCTGGGAAAGCAGGTGGGGCTGTGGCTTGGGATGGATGTGCATTGACACAGCTGTGTGGCAAGAGGCTAGGACTGGCAGAGCTGTGCAGGGCCATGTGTGGAATAGCAGGTGCACACTACAGGCTGGAAATGAGGTACAGCAGCAGTTAGTGGTGGGGGAGCTATGGGTCAGGAGTGAGGAAGATTGACTGAGCTGTATGCAGGCAGCTGCATAATACCTCCTTCCACTGTGATGGGTCTGGCTTGGGCCAGTTGCTCTAATTCCTTCCTTTTCATGTGCCCCAAAGTGTAATTAAAACGCCCACCAGCCATGCACGAGAGAGAACGGCTGAGCCTGAGTGCAGATCAGAGCATTAGCTGGCCAACGTGCGTAGGAAGCTCACTGTGCTCTGATGAAAGAGCAAGAGGTTCCTATAGCAGCTAATAAGAAGAGCTGCTGCTGCTGCTACCATTGTGCTGTGGTGCTTTTTCCCGGTAACACATTCTTAAAAATTAATCTGCCAAAGTGGGTGGAAGGTAAAATAAATTCACCTCCTCCCTTGCAGGGCCATTGGTCAAAACCTGGATCCTAATAACTGTCATCCTACTTTCTCTCTTTCGCTCACTCTCCTGCTCTGCAAACTGAGGCTTCCAAGGAGCGAGATAACTGGGTTTAAAATTGGACAACCTCCTCCCAACTCAGTACCTCGCCACCTGCTGCAGCTTGGCCAGCATCTTTTCGCAGGCAGCCTTCCCTAGGTCCCATCTGTGGTGCCTTGGAATTCAATTAGCAGCTCTGAGCACTGCTTGATGCCTGTTTGGTAGCAAGGGCTTGTCAATCACATCTTGGGCATGATCATTAGGTGCATTGACCACCAAGCTAGGTGAGTCTAACAGCAACTTATCCCCATCAAGTCAATCCCTCTCCTCTCGTGTACCTGGCACTTGCTGAGTCAGGCTGTCTGTGATTGTTCCCTTCATGCTCTGCGCCGGGCACCACCTTCCCAGCCTAAAGCACGTGACTAAAGGAAATCAAAAGGGCGAAGTAAAGAGGGAGGTGGGGCGAACTCTGCAGGAGCTGGGATGCTGGCATGAATGGCTAGGTAGTAAAATTCCAGGTGCCCCATCCCCTGCAGAACCTGGAGCAGCAGGAAAGAGAGCAGCAGGCTCTATACTAGTGACTAAAGCTAGGGTGGGCTGGAAGCCTGTGGTAATCCACAGACAGCTGTCACAGCCTAAGGGGAGGGATGCTGTAGAAATGCTGAGACAGATGGAGGTGGCAATGCATTGTGAGGCCAAGCATGCCCCACCTGACTGGCAACATACAGTGGATTTTACAGGTCTAGTCGCTGCCTGTATAGTAGCTCTCTGAGGGCATCTCTCATGGTGATTCCCATGGAATGCTGCCAATGCACGCCAGCCACCCATGTGATCAGTCACCCTGAGCCCCTGCAGTGCTTCCACCTCCTGCTAGGTGATTGGTGGTCTGAATCCTGGGCCTCAGGATGAAGCAGATGCTGCGTGCTGTTCATTAGGGTCCATGCCAGTCTCTGGAGGAAAATCAGTGCTTAGATACAGCCCAGATGCTGGAGGTGCCACCCTTTGGTGCGCACAGTGTGCCAGTTACAAGCAGGACCGCCTCCAGGCACCAGCCAAGCAAGCTCATGCTTGGGTGGCAGATTCTAAGGGGTGGCATTCCTCCCAGTCGTAGGGTGGCATGGCCGAGTTTTTGTTTTGTTTTTTTTTGGTTTGGTTTGCCACTCCAGCCACCGTGTGCCCTGGTGTTTTGTTTGTTTGTTTTTCTTTTGTTTCCCCGATGACTTTCAGTGCACCACTATAGGGGGCGGTGGCACAGAGGAGGGGAGCACCCTGCTGGGAGCGGGCTGGGCGCTCCATCTGCCCCTGCTGGTGCCTGGTCTGCAGCAGGCCTGGCAGCCCACGTCCTTCCCTCCCCGCCGACCCCTGACTTTCATTTCATCTGCAGGCAGGAACGGCTTGGAACCCTCCCGGCAGGCGGCACAGCAGGAGAGGCCAAGTGGCAAGCGCCCAGACTGAAGGAAGCCCGGGCCGCCTCACTTCTCTCTCTCCCCACCGCTCCCTCCCCCCCATTAGCCGGGGCATGCATTCCGCTGCCAAGGGCATGTCTGCAGCTCAGGGAGTCCCGCTAGCCAGAGTGCAGCCGCCGCCAGCTCAGAGGCTCGTGAGCACAGCCGGGGGAGGCAGCTGCGAGCCACCAAGTAAGTACAGCCCGGGGTTTGTTTTTTTTTGTTTGCCTCCCTGCACCCTGTTTGTTTGGTTTTTTTGTTGTTTTTTTTTTTTGCTTGGGGCAGCAAAAAACCAGAGCCAGCCTTGGTTACAAGACCCCAGGATCTCTGCTGCTCCCGAACTGAGACAGCCAAGAACAGCAGCGAGCACATGTCTGGCTGCATTGAAGCCACGCCTTTCCCCTAGGGTCACCGTTTAGCTCTGGACACCAGCAATTTCCGTTTCCTGCCCTGGCCTCCCTGTCGGTATTACCAAACTCAGCCTTGTTCATTTTGTAACCCCTGCCTGGAACTGCTGGCCTGTGAAACTGACAGCAGGCTGGCTGAGTACATGTGCCCCACCCCCGCCACTTCCATCATGCCTCTCACCCTGCCCCCCAGCCCCTCAAGACCTTGTATGAGACCCCTTCCTTCCACAGGAGTCAGCCCTCCTCCACCAGCCCTCCTCCGCATATGTAGTGGCTGGGGGAAACCCAGGAGAAGTGAAAGGGGACATAAGAATAGCCATACTGAGTCAAACCAGTGGTCCACCTAGCCCAGTATCCTGTCTTCTGGCAATGGCCAGTGCTAGATGCTTCAGAGGGAATGAACAGAAATGGAATAAGAGGGAAGATTAAAAGATAGGAAACCAAGGGTGGCAATAAATGGTCAATTTTCACAGTGGAGAGAGGTAAATAGTGGTGACCCCCAAGGATCTGTACTGGAATCAGTGCAGTTTAACATATTCACAAATTATTTAGAAAGGGGGGCAAACAGTAAGGTGGCAAAGTTTGCAGACGATACAAAATTACTCAAGATAGTTAAGTGCTGTGAGTATGCATGAACCACGTGTAGATTTTGTAGGTTATTGCGTGCATATTTTGTATTTGTTCGTGTGTTATATATGTTGCGTGTACTGTGTGAAAGCCTGTGGATGTGCTGTGTGCATATTTTGGGTGTGAGTGTTGCAATGTGTCTCTTATATTTGCCTGTGGGTGTTGGGTGCATTTTATATTATTTGTCTGTGTGGTGTTGTATATCTTGTCTGTGTGTGTGCTTATCATGTATGTGAGACCAGGTACTTTTCACTCTTTTGGAGCAATACACCCCTTTGTAGCAGGAATACTAAGAAGTGGAGCAAACACAGAGAATGACACACAACACTGCAAATTCATACACATACCTGCAGAAATACATATACTCTCCTGCAACATGCATAAAAATACACACACAGGCAATGAAGAAAATACAGAAAAATACAGAGAAAGAGAGAACACACATGCATTTTGGTGCCAGTTTAATGAAAATTTTGTCAAATGTTTCCACTTATTTTTTTATCTCACAATTCAACATTTTGCCAAAATTTGGAAATGAGAAAAATGCTTTGCCCCAATGGTGGAATACTCAAAGCAACTCCAGGCAGCCGAGAACACAAATGCACTGAATGAGACAGACAGAGATCTTAATAGAGTGTACAGTATACAGTCTATATCTATACAGCATATAGACATAGCGCATATAGACATTGCCTTGTTATGATCTATCTATCTATCTATCTATCTAACATAACCAGGCTCTGACCCTGCAAGAACATTGGGAAGGGGTCTACAGGCCCCACACTGAGCCAGGGCTTAGAAAAGAGGCTAGCAAGGCCCTGCCCCTGAACAGGAACAGGGCATGTTCCAGCACTGGAAGAGGAGTTTTAAAGGACACTGGTAAGCCAGGGAAAGTTGCTTCATGCTCCACCAGGAAGCAAGGCTGATGCTGAGGACTGTAAGGAGAGGCTGCAGTTTTGTGATTTGGATTCCCCCCTCTTTGGCAGTTGAATGCCCTAAAAGTGATCGTTTGAACTAGCCATTAAGAGATGGAGGAAAATTTTCTAAACCAGTGACCATGCCCCAAACAGAAGAGCTCCAGGCTGGTAGGAAGTGACCTGGGGAAAGACTAATTTGGGGTAACTTGATGACTGGCCTGGATGCTTTGATGCACCCCTAGCATACCAGGTTGGGAACCGGTGGAGTGGGTTGTCCCAGGCCCTCCTGCCTTGTTGCTTCCTGCCACACCCTCTTAGTTTTTGGTAGGCAGAAGGTCGGGGGAATAGTTGAAGCATGCAAGAGTAATTGAGGCCACATTCAGAGCCCCCGCCAGGACAACAAGACTACAGTCTGATCGCTAGGCAAGCTGGTCATTGGACCATGTCGCTACAGACACATGCAGGCTTAATTTTGCATGCTGTAATCCCAGTAACTTCAATGGGACTAATCACCATGTGTCAATGCAAGTGGAACCTTTGTAAGATGAATAGCTTGAAATAGCTTGCACTGTGCAGTGCAAACAGTATCTCATGTAAGAGACCTAAACGCGGGGAAAGCACTATTTGTGCTCCTTCCTTTTATGCCTGGCCCTGCCTCTGTCCATTGCAAAGAGCACTTGGCAAGTGAAGTCCAGCAAGTTGGGCTGTGTGAATAAATGACTTTTTTTGGTTTGGTGGCCAAACGGCAAAATCAGCATGATGTTGTTGTCTTAGGTTAAAAGAGACGTGATTTCAACCCAACGCATTTGAATTCCATTTGAGGGTTGTTTTTAAAAAAAAAAAAAAAAAAAAAAAGAGTAAAATTCCCAATGGAAAGCCACTTTGAAGGGAAAAATCAAAAGAGTTTTGATGCTGAGGTATTGGTGGTTTCTTTGGTTGTTTTTTTTAAAATGTGTTTGATCGGGACAATGCAGTGAAATGACGCATTTCACAGAATGTTTTGGTTACCAGAATCTGGAATTTTATTTATTTGTGGGGGAAAGTTTCTATGTAAACATTTTACGCAGCTCTCCTAACCAGATCCATTTCTGTCTTTGTCTGCAAAATATTTGGCTAACCTGGCCATGCAACCAGAGAAACTGGCTTCCTATGGCAGGATGCTACTCTTAACATCAAATGTGTTGTAAGCTGAGAAATATAGCTGTGGATGTGCGTTGCCAATGACATAATGTCCGACATGCTAATGACAGGGTTTCATATGATGCCTAGAGACAGAGGAGCTGAAACTCACTGGCCTGGCAGCGCCAGTGTAAATTTAGTGTTATGCTAATAACTCTGTATTTAGACTCTCAAAGTCAGGGCTTGTGACTGTAGAGGGATGCTGAATAGACTGAGCCTGATAGCTGAGAGAAGGGTGAATGAATGCTCTAAGGAGCAGAAAGGCCAGATTTTAGCTGATGTAAATCAGTGGAGATCTGCTGATTTGCACCAGCTGAGAATCTGGCCCTTTGGTTAGCACAAAGGATCCAGGCCACCTGTCCTAGCACGCACCGGCTCAGCTCCTCTGCAGAGAGGCTGAGCGGTGAATGGCACAGAGATCCAGGACTCTGGTTTTGTTCCTGCAGCTGCTCCCTTCCGCTGAGAGTTGGAGCCATATTGGTTGGAAGGAAATGTGTAAGCCAGTGGTGTAGCTGTCCCAGGGATTTTATTCAGTCTGGAAAGGGGGGAAGATAGAGGGGCTGTCACCATGCAATGGGACGAGAGCTGGGCAGTGGTGAATAGGACAGGAGGTGGGGCCGGTGGGGTGGGGCCAGGTAGTGGGGAACGTGACAGGAGATGGGGCAGGGGCAGGCATGTGACAGGAGTTGTGCACAAGACAATCCACTGGGACATGTGAGGTGTCAGGGCATGTCCAGCATGGTTAGCTGCACAGCAGGCCTCTTCTACCCAGGTGTCTCTGAAGCATTCAGAAGCAGCAAGCGGTTACCAAAAGCATTGTTCCAAAGCCCCGTCTTGTGATAGATCTGGCAGGGAAACCAATATACCTGGGTTGCAAGTGCAGAATGACTTCATTAACCCAGCTGGGCTGATGTTCCCAGGAGAGGGACATCTCACAGCCAGTGTTCGGCATTCAGGGCCACCCTGAGGATTTTAAACTGCAGCAGAAGGGGCTGCATTGCAGCAGGATGCCCCAGCAAGAATTCTGAGCATAGAGAGAGTGCAGAGACTATCTCTTGTGGTCACTTTAAGGCAGCTGGTGCTCATGGAGGCAATCGCAGGGACTGTGCTCGTAGATTTTAAGGGCAGAAGGGACCATTACATTTGTCTAGTGTCTGACCTCCTGCTCCGCACCAGGACTGTGCAGAGGAACCAGGGTTGGAGAAGATTCCTAGCACACCTCAAAAGAGGCTTCCTGCAGCCAAAGCTCAGATAACTGACTCCAAAGAGCTTGTTTAAGACCGTGCAATTTAGAGGGGTTGGTCCTAGGAGGAGCTGCTCAGATCTTACTCCATCTGTACCTAGCCTCTAGTACCCTTTGGGGATTGGGTCTTTCAGCTGATTAGCTAAAAACTAGGATCTTGTCCAGTCTATTTGGACATTAAAGCTCCCAGGTCCCTTTGGGGGGGACTAGGTCTCTGTCCATTGCTCTTTGGTATAAATTTCCCCTCCACATACTCAGGCATAACATACTGTGTGCCAGCTGGCTGACACCTCTCCACCCCAGCTGCAACTGTGTGATGAGCTGAATTATGTAGCTTATGTAAAATAGGAGTATAATAATGATGAGTAAGAGAAATATTTGCTGTGCTAAAAGCATGCAACACATGGAGTAGGCACTGAATGCCAGCAAGAATCCAGGAGAGCTGTGATGACTCTTAATGGACCTAGGGGTTAACTGGTATTCAATTAAGTTATTAAATCTGCGAATGTACCCGAGGGGCGGCACGGCATCATTGCAGTTCCTATCTGCGGTGGAGACAGGAATCTGCCAAATGTGTATAGACTCATAACTCTAATAGCTGATGCTTCTCCAATGTATGGGTATCGTTTATTGACTCACCTTCAGGAGTGGGCTTATGCCAACTCTGTTAGTGATGTTCAAGCAGAGTTTAGGGCAGGGTATTTTGACACAGTTCCTGTACTTCACTGGATTATTTAAGGCATAAGTATGTGTAAATCCAGTGCCAATCAATATGCAGCATTTATAGATCTGGAAGGGGCATTCAGGATGGCAAATTCCAGCATGTTGTAGGAAAGATGAAATGCTTTGAGAATGGAGGCACGTGTGTGAAAGGGTTTGTCGTTATATTATTGCACTGCATCCATCCTGGCTCTGAGCTGAAGGAATGGGGAATGTCCGTTTGTGACCCTGCGCATCATTAATAATCCATGTTCCCTCACATTCAAATCACACTTTACATCTTCAAAGCACTGTACAAACGTTAACTGATTAATGACTCCCTAAGGCCACCCCTGCAAGGCAGGTGAGTGTTGTTACCCCTGCTTTACAGATGGGGAAATTGAGGCACAGAAAGGTCAAGGTCAAACAGATAGATGAGGTGAGGTTTCCGGGGCAGGTCTGCATCCAATGTGTGGAGCGCTTTGGAAAATCTGACCACATTGGTTTGGTGCTTAAATTGGTATTTAGCTGTCTTGAACTGTGTTTGACCATAATTGTGGGTGCTGAGAATAAATCTGATCTCGAGTCCTTGTGTACATGGGGAAACTGACAAGCATAACTGTTCCGCAATAGACGTTCTGATATGATGTAGCTCTTCTGGAATAACTCTCTTGTGTGGACACACTGTTCTGGAATAAAAGTGACTTTACTTCAGAATGGATGTGTCCATATTGGGAGCTATTTGGGAATAGTTTATGCCACAATTGCCATGCTGCTCAACTTTCCCTGTCAAGTATCAGAGGGCTAGTATGTTAGTCTGGATCTGTAAAAGTAGCAAAGAGTCTTGTGGCACCTTATAGACTAACAGACGTTTTGGAGCATGAGCTTTCGTGGGTGAAAGCATCCGACGAAGTGGGTATTCACCCACGAAAGCTCATGCTCCAAAATGTCTGTTAGTCTATAAGGTGCCACAAGACTCTTTGCTGCTTTTAACTTTCCCTGTGTCGATGAGGCCTGAGAGGTAAAACCTGGATTAGAATTCAGGAGCTGCAGTGTTTAGAATGTTTGACTGCACTGCATCCCTGATGCCAGACAAAGACACATCCTTGGGAATAGTGGTACTATTATTTATTTAATAATGTATTAAATTATTAGTCCCAGAAAATGTATAGGTAAAACATACAGGCATAATTCCTGCTCTGAAGTTATTATAATTGACTTTACATCCTAACTTTAAATGTACATTAAAAACCTGCCAGCCCTACCTTTGTATTTTAGTGGGCTGGGATACTTCATGATATGGACTTCTCTGCTATTTAATAAGGTTTTATAATCTCTCTATTATGGAGATGCTTCTTGACCCATTGTTCTCCATGCACTGCCATAGCTATGTGTAAGCAGAGTCAGAATGAGCTCTCCCCTGACATCTGCTGGTGAGATGTGGAAAAGGACTTCAGGGGCTGATCTCGTTTGCATGGGCAAACCCATCCTGCCTACCCTGATGGACTGCTTGCCCAAATGGTCACTTTGGCTGCTGTGGGATCCCCAGTCTCTTTGTTATTGGGGCAGGAGTAGTAAAGTGGTGTTATCCTGGTTATGTGAATCAAGGACAGTAGAACTGTACTTGGCATTTTTTGAAGGAGGGACTTGCCCTCAACCCATGTCCCTTGCCCTCAACTCGCTGGGCAAGGGACATGGGTTCCAAAACTCAGTGAATTGAGAGAAGTTGGGGGTAGGTGCTTGTATTGGGTAAGGTAGGTCTTTTTTTTTTTTTTATAGGCCCTAAATGTCAGTTCCTGCTACTGTGCAACAGCAAGAGATAATTTTGATTCTATTAGAAGTCTTGGTGCATGTTACAGGTATTTGTCCTACTCTGAGCTTGTGGTGTAGTGGTACTGAGGCTTCCCTATCACCAGCTAAAGTTACTGAGAGCTGTGTTTGGTGGAGGGCTGAAGACAAGTTGATGAGTGGCTAAGGCAGAGGTGTGACAATCAGCTGTTAACCTGAGCAGCAGAGCATGTAAGATGCCCCTACATACTTCTACCCAGGCTGGGAGGTAAACTCTGCAGATGAAGTTCTGAACTTGGGGTCGGGGGCTGCACTGATCAAGGACAGAAACTGTGGGAGGGGTGATTGTTGAGCTGCTGGACTTAAGACTCTGAGGGGAAAAGGCCACTACCCAACTTCCTTGGGGGTGGGTCTTTTGCTCATGGTTTGTGTTATGGAACCTGTTTGTAGTGTTTCTCCAACATAATGCTGCATTGTTTCCCTCTTTTATTAAAAGGCTTTTGCTACACTCAGACTCTGTGCTTGCAAGAGGGGAAGTATTGCCTCTTAGAGGTGCCCAGGGGGGTGGTATGTAATTGTCCCAGGTCACTGAGTGGGGGCTTGAGCTGGTTTTGCATTGTGTTATTGAAACAGAACTCCTAGATACTGAACCTGGCCCTTGTTGCTGCCAACGCTGATGGGCAAAAGGGTTACATATGCATGGGCCTTCGCATTTATATGTGTCTGAAAAGTCCCTGCCTCAAGGAGATTACAGTCTAAAGGATGTGGGGATTCTGTTATTGCTAAGCAAACCTCTCCTGTCTGCCTCCTGGTCTGGATCTATACTGCGTATTCTCTGCTTAGTCTGCATACCTCCAATAAGCACGGTAAGCTATGCAATAGAGATCTGCAGTGCAGATAAGAAATCTCTGTGTGGATTGGTCCAGAGAATCATGCCCTCTATCTCCTCTAGGCTTGCAGGTGTCTATGAATGTCTTTCTCTGCAGCCTATAGTAATTTTAGATCCTGTGATAAATTACAAGAAAGCTCAAACTGCTGCTTTTGGATCTAATAGAATCAATGGCCAGGAGACAGCGGGTACACAGCAACCTCTAGGAATGAAAGTTTGCAGTGCCCAGGTCACTGACACAACACAGGCAAAAACTCTGGTGACATGACAAGCACGTGCGATACTTTGATTTTTAGCAACATTAATGTGGGGACGAGGACTGAATCTGACTGAGCGTCCGTGACTGTTGCACGGCCTCTGCCTGGGATCAGGGGAGAACTTTGAGCTGGAACTATGTTATTAGAGGCACCTTTCGTGAGTCTGGTGTTAAAGGTCAGTGCTCTTTTGGACTTAAAGTGGGGATCCAGTTTCTTTGTTCTGTGTGAAAAATACAATGTATCCTCTCCTGAATTACAGCAATTAAAATTCTGTAATTACTCACTGAAATGTTTTTCTTATGAGAATTTACAAGTAAATCTGTTAATTACTATCTGACTTAAAATTCATTTAAAAACAGGTTCGTTAAGAAATTTAGCATCTGTGCCAGTCTTTTCTTTATCCTGAATGATTTAATAATAGAATAACACCCTCTTCAAACTTTCCATGTAATTCAAATTAATTGCAGTCTTATTAATAGGCTAATTTGATGAAAATTTGCTTGTAATTAAGCAACATTTCATCTAATTATTATGATTATATAGGTCAGGTCAACAGCCAGCCCAACTAATTCTTGAGTGAGGCTCCCATGACATCAAAAGTATAAGAGGGGTAGCCGTGTTAGAAGGGGCATGAGTGGACGAGAGCTGAGGAAGCGCTGTTCCAGGTCGGCCATAAAAATATTGACATATTGTGGGGCCATGCAAGTGCCCACAGCGGTGCCACCGATCTGGAGATATATATTGTCATCATATTTGAAATAGTTGTGGGTGAGGATAAAGGCACAGAGCTCAGCAGCCAGTTGTGCTGTGGCATCATCAGGGATACTGTTCCTGACAGCTTGTATTCCATCTGTGTGTGGGATGTTTGTGTAGAGATCCTCTACATCCATGGTGGCTAGGATGGTGTTTTC
>NC_133776.1:64231108-64372541 GCF_003597395.2 Chelonoidis abingdonii
AAAAAAAAAGAGACATGCTCAGCAGTGTCCTGAAAGTCTGCCGCAACGTTTTGCTGCAGATAGCACCTAAGTCGCTAATTATGCCAGGAGGTTGAAAGGCTCTCCTAACAGGTTTTTGTATATGCCATGCCTAATTCTCATTGTGCTGTACCTTTCCGAGACTGTCCATTGGCCGATGTAATACAGAGGGGATGCTGGATAGATGCGATATTACTTGTGAAGTCAGAGTGAATGAACGTGGAGGCGGGCGAAGGTAGGTCCTATGGCGCTGGTGAGATATGTGGCAATGCACTCAAGGTGTTGAACCTGGATTGGTCATAGCATCGGAGTACATGGTCAGTCACTTACTGGTGAGATTGTAGTTGCATGTCTGTGGGTCGCAGGATCCTGCACCCAAGCGGAAGGGGGAATTTCAGATGTTAGATCCTGCGAGGCGTGGAGGAGTTTAAGCTGGGACGTAATATGCAGTGAGCCGGTGGTTACTTCCTGGTGGCTGCAGAGGAGGCTCTGTACCATCTGACTCTGTAACATGTTCCTGATTTCCCGCGGTATTGTATTGAGATATGCTTGGTGTAGATTTTGAGTGCTGTCCGTCTACGTAAGCAAGAGTGTTGTAACCCCAGCTGCTATAGACAATGGATGGTAGTGCCCGGGATGGAAGCTAGCATAAAGAGTAGCAAAGTTCGTTGGTGGTGATGTACATCAACTTATTCACGTGTAGAGTGACCTCGAACGTGTAGATGTCCAGGCTGAGTTGATTGTGTGAAGCATTGAAATCGTGGTGGAAGATCCAGAGCTCCTTCCCATGGTCCAGATATGAAATTCACAATGAGCGCTAGTAATAAGGCGTGAGCACACATATCTCCGGTGACTATCACTGATTCCGGAGAAAACTTACAATCATTGGTGACCTCCAGACAGACATTAAGCGCTTGGGTAAATTGCTTGCAACCTCTACCCTCTAAGAAGCAAATCGGAAATTATTCCTTGAGGTATGTCGCCGCACGATTTAAGCCCTATAGAGCATGAGTCCCATGGCTTGTCTGGGGCAGACCAAGGCTCAGGAGGTATTACTGAGCTGTAAGTGGAGGTGGTAATGGATAACTTTTTAGAGGTGTGATCAGCGTGTAAGATATTATTTAATTAGTTGCTTTGGAGTCATGTGCTGGTGAGGGCTACCCAATGTTAGTAGAGGATCAGAGCCCAGAACGAGTTTTCTTCCGCAAACTTTGCTCGCTATGACTATTGGTGTAGTAGACAGTAATGCCAACTATATCATTCAATAAGGAAGTGGGCTCTTCTTGTTCGCTGTAAAAGTTATGCCATCACACACGATTGTGATACACACCTGCAACTAATCACGAGAGCGCTCAATTTTGGTGGGTAAGGTACTATAGCTATCAGCATCAGTAGTGTTCAGGGAGGACAGGATTCTCTGAGAGAGAAAGAGCATGCAATATTGTATTGCAATGGTCCAACGTGACATACTAAAGGAGTGTACTTTTTTAAGCCCTGGCTGGGTATTGCTCCAAAAAAGTGCATGTAATTGAACTCTGATCCCGCTTGAAGCACGACAGCTGATGTCTTCTTACAAGAAACTGAAGAAGCTACTAAATAGGGGCTGGACCCTGAAAATCAGTCAATGCCATCATGGAGGAGTTGGGGGTGTGTGGGGGGGTGATGGGTAAAAGACTACGGCCATAAGTCTCACTAACTTAATGGAGAAGTTGGGGCTACCTTGAGGGAGGAAGCGCATGGGTAACACGTGCTGCGATCCTGCTTATGCCTTTCCGGTGGCACGCAGGGCAGGGAGAGTGGCGTAGACCTGAGGGACAAGAGCTTTAGCTCATATTCCCACCAGTTTGCACGAAGCCAGCCTAGTCCGAACCAGCGTGGGGAGGTGGGAGACAGACTGGGCAGGCAGCCATCCACCCTCACACCAAGCTAGGGAGAGGGAGATGCTCGTGATGCAGGGAGGTGTTTCACTCTGCCCTGTGATCATACCACATGCTATTACTAGCACGCTTATAACCATCACATGTCAAGTGGTTTGTGGCCTGTTATTGCCAGTCAGATTTTAGCATTCAATTGATTTTTTAGAGAATCAGATTCTCTCGGATCCTCCTGTGTGGTGCGTCCCTTTTGTATGGAGCTCGCAAAGGACCAGGGTCCAGGAAAACCTTAAGGTAGTGATAATTTCCATGCTCTTGTAGTCTAGAGCATGTTGGGATTTGTCTTTACGAAGAGGAGGGGAAGTGCAACCGGTTAGAACTGGGAAGAATAGGCTTTGTAATCTCACCTCAAAACCAAGCATTAACCAGTCAGTGGAGAGGTGTGAAAACTTTTGACCGAAGCATACATGCTCTCAACTGAAATTCATCCGTCTTACCATAGGTTTGGTGGGGATTTTTAAATCCCCTGGCCTCGTGTGCATATGTGTTTAAATTAAACACAGAGAGAATGCACTTGGCCACTGGAGAAGAGAGATTGTGATCGAGAACCACTGAAGAATGCCAATACGACCTTCAAGGCATTTTTATATTATTGTAGGGCATATTTTTAAGGAACCTTATCTTAATTTATTGGACGAGAGAGATCAGTACTCGTATTGGACTGGGGGTAGGGGGCAAGCCCAGTCCCTTGAGTTAGTCCAACCACTCCTTCTGCACTTCCAAGGCCTTCCTTATGCTTCTGCATCAGTTTTTCACCCCACGCGAGCCTCTCTACGTCAGCATCCTGCCACCCAGCTGTACAGTGGAGTTGAGCTGGCGAGTACCAGCGGAGCCTTTCTTGAGCGACCAATGTCGCAAATTAGACCTTTAAAGGAACCAGCGGACACAGGGCCGAACTATCCACCACTGACAAGTCGCGGGCAATCTCCTTCACACTGGAAGATTGTTATAATCACACAAACTGTTAGCATCATGCAATTAGGCGTTGAGGGAGCAAGGGATGGATTGGTTTGAGTTAGCTTCGTATTCATAACAGAGAATTGTTGACCTGTATAGCGCCAGCTAACAGATCCTGTTGGCATGGCTTTCGTAGATGCTGAAACTGAACCGCAGCCTGAGCTGCGGTTGTAACCCACCCGTCAGATGAATGTGAGTGAAATTTCGGGTCGGCAGGTATATGAGCTAGGAGAATAGAGATGCACACGTTAGCCTAGTGCAAGGACCAGGAGGAACGAGTTAAGCGCAGTGTAATCAGGGAGGCAGTGAGGCGCGTGTTGCTGCAGGCAGTTGACCAAAGGGAGGAGAAAGCTGGTTTGGTAGTTGGCAAAGCCGATTCACAGTCTGTTGTTTTAATCCTGAAGCTGATGGTGTCAAAGTTGTGCCAGATGAAGCTGAAGCTAGACGAGGTTTCGTCTTGTGAAGGTCTGAGGTCCTGAGAGTTTGTGGCTGCAAGGATGGCGCACCGTTTTAAGGCGTGTCTGCTCATAGTGTGGCCGCTAGGAGGTTGAAAGGCTCTCCTACAGGTTTTTGTATTATTGCCATTTCCTATATTCTGATTTTGGTGCCATTGTATCCTTTTCCGTAGCGACTGGTCCAGTTGGCCGATGTACATAGCAGAGGGGCATTGCTGGCATAGATGCGTATATTACATTGGTGGACGTGCAGCGTGAATGACGGTGATGGCGTGGCTGATATGGTTAGGTTCCTGTGATGGTGTCGCTGGTGCAGCATATGTGGGCAGAGTTGGCATCGTAACGGTTTTGTTTGCATGATTGGTTCCCGAGGTCCTCTGAGTGACTATGGTGCAGTGGTGCCGTTACTGAGGTGAGAATTAATCGGTTTCAGGTTGGCAGGTTGTCTGTGGGCACGAAGCGAGGGGACCTGGTCCTGCCACCCAAGGCCTGTGAAAAGTGTGGGTCAAGTTGCTCCAGGATGGGATTGTAGATCGCTGATGATGCGGTTGAGAGTTTAGCTGGGACTGTATATGATGTGGCAGTGAGTCTGTTGGATCTCTTTCCTGGTTTTGGTCTGCAGACGTGAGGCTTCTGAGGCTACAATCATCTGATCTGTTGAACTGTTTCCTTATTTCCTCGTGAGGGTATTGTAGTGTTTGAGAAATGCTTGGTGGAGTATTTTGTAGGTGCGGTCCCTGTCTGAGGGTAGAGCAGATGGTGGTTGACCCAGTGGCGCCTGGCTATAGACAATGGTATTGTGTGATGTGCACGGGATGGAAGTCTGTAGGCATAAGGTAGGCAAGTGTTTTTCGGTAAAATTCGGGTGGTGTTAATGTGACCATGCACTTATTTTGCACCGTGGTGTCCTAGCGAAGTGGACCTCCCGTTGTCACGATTGGTTCCAGGTGAGGTTGAAATGTGGGGTGGAAGCTGTAAGAATCGTGTGGAATTTTTCCAGAGTCTCCTTCCCATAGGGTTCCAGATGATGAGATGTCATCAATGTAGCGTAGGTAGAGAAGGGGCGTAGCACTCCCAGTATCTCCGTGACATCACTTGATTTCCTGAGGACACTGACCATGCATTGGTGACCTTCCAGAAGTTTCACACCTCAGCTGCTAGAACAGGGCCTCATCCTCCCTGATTGAACTAACCTCGTTATCTCTAGTTTGCTTGCTAGCATATATATACCTGCCCCTGGAAATTTCCACTACATTCATCTGACGAAGTGGGTATTCACCCACGAAAGCTCATGCTCCAGAATATCTGTTAGTCTATAAGGTGCCACAGGATTCTTTGCTGCTATGACATCAGAAGTAACTCAAACCAATCATCCCCCTTCTCCTGCAGCTAATTTGCATGTAACAGTTGTGTTGATTATAACAAGTTTCAGGTGTGAAGGAGATTGCCCGTGACTTGTCAGTGGTGGATAGTTGGCCCTGTTGTCGTGGTTCCTTAAAGGTTCTAATTTGGACATTGGTGCTAGAAAGGCTCCCGTGGTACTGCCAGCTCAACTCCACTGTACACTGAGGCAGCGTGGTGGGGAAACTGATGCAGAAGCATAAGGAAGGCCTTGGAAGGCAGAGATGTTGGAACTCAGGGACTGGGCTGCCCCCACCCCCAGTCCAATACAGTACTGATCTCTCTAGTCCAATAAATTAGGGTTCCTTTAAAAGCTAAAATAAAAAATGCCTGAAGGCTGGTATTGCATATCTTCAGCTGGTTCGAAATCTCAGTGGCATTCTCTCTGTGTTTAATTAAACACATATGCACACAGCCAGGATTTAAAAACCCCCCACCAAACCTATGGTAAGACGGAATTTCAGTTGAGAGCATGTAGGTAAAAGGTAAAACACCTCACTGGGACGTTGTAATGCTTGGTTTGAGGAGAGTTACAAGCCATCTTCCCAGTTAAGGTTGCACTTGAAAGAAATCCCAACATGTTAGGAGGTGGAAATGCACACTTAAGGTTCCTGGACCCTGTCCTAGAGAGGCTCCACGAAGGGCCAAAACACGAGGAAAATCTGATTCTCTAAAAATCAGTTGAATCTAATCTGGGGCCACAAACACTGATGTGATGGTTATAAGGTGAGTGTTGCATGGTATGATCACAGGGCAGAGTGAAACACCTCCCTGCATCACAGCACCTCCCTGCTCCTGAGCTCTGGGGAGGTGGACATGTGCTGCCTGCAGTCTGTTCCCACCTGCCCCACGCTGGTTCGGATAGGCTGGCTTTCAACTGGTGGGAATATGGAGCCAAAGCTCTGTCCCTCATCACCCACTTCCTGCCCTTGTGCACCGGAAGGCATAAGCAGGATCGCAGCACGTGCTTACCCATGCGCTTCCTCCCTCAAGGTAGCCCCCAACTTCTCCATAAGTGCTAGTGAAGACTTGGCCGTAGTCTTTTACCCATCACCCCCCCACACACCCCCACTCCCATGTGGGCATGTTGACTGAGTTTCAGTCCAGCCCCTATTTAGTAGCTTTTCAGTTTTCTTGTAAGAAGACATCAGCTGTCGTGCTTCAAGCTGGGATCGAGTCAACTGACTTTTGGCAAACCCAGCCAGGGTTAAAAAAGACCCCTTTGAGACACGTCCAGTTGATCTTGTGGCCTTTTCTCTCCAGAACAGCCTCTGAACACACTGGCTGTGTTGTTCCTTCCCCCAGGGCCGATGTTTTACCTTGTGATGCATTTACAGCGAACACAGAACTTCCTTATGTGAGTTATTGCATCTGCAGCTCCCAAGCACTGCGGGAAAACGTCTGGGCTCTGCTCTCTTCATTGGGAGCCCTCCAGCCTGATCCAAAGCACTTTATAATCACCGCTGTCATCATTACCAACACAACTACAGCAAATCCTTGCAGCCCGTGATGCTCCCAGACAAGCCAGGACTCTGCTCTATAGGGCTTTAACTGGGGGCATCCCAAGGGAATAATTTCCATTTGTTCTGGAGGGTAGAGGTGCAAGCAGATAACCCAGGCTAATGCTGAGATGCTAGATGCTTTCTTGCAGCTGATGTACCTCAGAAAATACTAGCATGCATCTTCAAAGGCCTTTCTGCTCTGGCATCACTAACAGAGGAATGAGGGTGCTGCTGCATCCAGTTGTATCACATCCCCCATCTCTGGCTTGGGAAAGACATTTAATAAAACAGTAGGCTAGGATAGGTTTCAAGGTGGGCCAGTTTGGGAGACTTGGGTCAGGCTATCTGGCTTCCGTGAGCAGGTGGTCTCGTTTGGGGGCTTGGATTGGGGGAGGCATGGAGCACAGCGCTAGCTGCTTGTCACATCCCCTGCAGAGCATGTGCATTTCCATGCAGAAAACTGGTCAGATGTTATGTGACTAGCCAGGCAGGAGGGTTTACCGCCTGCCACACCCCCTGCATGGGTGCTGCCGAGCAGGGGGACTCAACTGATGGCAGCAGTGGAATACATCACATCTCTCTATGTGAGACAGAGGCATGTATATCTATCATTCTCTATAGAGACAGAAAGATAGTCATGTATCTTTATTTGCTATTTTTCTCACTGTCTCGGATACTATGGGATAGTATTAAAATGGAAAAAAGTTAATGATGGTTATGAAGGAGATTAGAGAGATACAATGACAGATAGTAAACAGTCAATATGAAAGTTTTAGAGTTCACTTAAATAGCTGAAAGCTAAGAAATAAAAATGAGGACACGAGATGACAAAGCGTCAGGTTTAATTTTTAAAGCAAATTTTACTTAACATTTTCTACTCATACCCAGGCAAATTTCCATCTGTGCAGAGCCCTTCCCTTCTATGGTGACACTGAATACACCATGTCAAGTAACACACAGTCCGAAACAATGCTAATGTCAGCTTTTGCCTTTTGGCCCCACTCCCCTGGCTGGAGCCCTGCAACCGCGCAGCCCAGCTACCCAAGCTGGAGGGCGACAAGTCCCACGGCCCCGCTACCCCGACCAGAGACCCACAACCCCGCAGCCCAGCTCTCCCGACTGAAGCCCTGCAACCCCACGGTCCAGCTCCCCAGGCTGGAGGGTGGCAAGTCCCGCAGGCGAGCTCTCCCGGCCAGAGCCCTGCAACCCCGCGGTCCCTCTCCCCTGGATGGAGTCACGCAGCCCGGCTCTCCCCGCCGGAGCCTGGCAACCCCACGGTCCCACTCCCCCAGCAGCAGCACGGAAAGTCCCGTGGCCTCTCTACCCCGGCCAGAGCCCCGCAGGTCCGCTCTCCCCGCCAGAGCACTGCAACCCCACAGCCCGGCTACCCTGGCCAAAGCCCCGCAACCCTGCGGTCTCGCTCCCCAGGCCTAGCACAGCAAGTCCCGCGGCTCCGCTACCTCGGCTGGAGCCCCGCAACCCCGCAGCCCCACTCTCCCAGATGGAGCCCCGCAACCCCCCGATCAGGCTCCCCCGGCCTAGTGCGGCTAGTCCCGTGGCCCCGGTACCGCGGCAGGAGGCCCACAACCCCACAGCCCAGCTCCTCAGGCTGGAGCCCCGCAACCTCGTGGTCCCACTCCCCCGGCCGAAGCCCTGCAACCCCACAGTCCTGCTCCCCTGGCTGGAGCTCTGCAGCCCCGCAGCCCGCTCTCCCAGCCGAAGTCCCGCAACCCCACGGTTCCACTCCCCGGCCAGAGCCCCAAAACCTTGCAGTCCCGCTCCGCCAGGGGAAGCCCCATAACCCCGCAGTCCCGCTCCCCCAGCCAGAGCCTCGCAACCCCGTGGTCCCGCTCTCCCGGCCAGAGTTCCACAACCCTGTGGTCTTGCTCCCCCGCCTGGAGTCCTGCAACCCCGCAGCCCTGCTCCCCCGGCCGAACCCCACAGCCCTACTCTCCCGGTCGGAGCCCCGCAACCCCGCGGCCCCGCTCCCCCGGCCGGAACCCCAAGGTCCCGCTTCCCCAGCCAAAGCCCCGGAACCCCATGGTCCTGCTGCCCTGGCCGGAGCACCACAAACCCGCGGCCCCGCTACCTTGGCTGGAGCCCCGCAACCGCGCGGTCCCACTTTCCCGGCCGAACGCGGCAAGTCCCGCAGCCCCGTTACCGCGGCTGTAGCCCCACACCCCGCGGCCCCTGGCCCCCGGCCCGAGAATGGCAAGTGCGCTGACCCAATCCCGTGGCCAAAGCCTCGCCACCTCCCTGGCCCCGCTACCACCGCCTGAGCGCGGAAATCCGAAGTGCCGCCCTGAGAGTACATGCCCCAGGAATCGGGCCCCGCACTGGCTAAAGCCGGCCCTGACAGTGCTCCTGAGAGTAGTTCAGAATTGCAACCTCCATGGAGAGTGGCTGGCTCCTGACTAGCACTCCCTTTCCCTGGTAAAAGCAGCAGAGAGTTCTGTGGCACCTTATAGACTAACAGACATATTGGAGCATGAGCTTTCCTGGGTGAATACCCACTTTGTCGCATGCATATAGTGGAAATTTCCAGGGGCAGGTATATATATATATATGTGTGTAAGCAGAGTCAGGATGAGCTGTGCCCTGACATCTGGTGGTGAATTATGGGAAAAGTGGAAAGAATGTCCGGAATGTGAGGTCTCAAATATTTGCATAGGCACGCCCAGCAAGGAGCCTGGGAATGGTTATTTTGACATTTCTGGGATCCCCAATTTCTTCATTGTTGGGGCAGGATAGATAAGGTATTGCCACCTGATTGTGTGAATGAGGAACTATGGGACTGATTTGTGACAGAAATGTCTCAATATAAATTAAATGACACTTGTTAGACAAGGGACATGGGTTCCAAAACCCAGTGAATTGAGAGAGGTTGGGGATAGGTATTTGTGTCTGGTAGTGCAGTTGCTTTGCGATGCTAGAAGCATGAGTTCCACCCTCTCCACCATGGAATGTCAAAGTTGATTTTTTTATTCCCTTAAGACTCTAGATACAGGTTGTTGAGCTGAACTCACTTTGGGCTAATGGTGCACTGGCACTGGGGCTCCCCTATAAGAGCTGAAATCACTGAGCTGGGAGCACTGAGTACTGTGCTAACTAGTGGGGGAGCCTGAAGCTATACTGTGGAACAAAGCAGTCTGGCAAGGGACAGTTTATGGGGATGCTGGATGTGGACCATGGACAGCTGGTGAGTGGAGCGCTGCCGAGCGAAATAGCTGTGTGGACTGTGTGAGCGCCCACAGAGCGAGCGATGCCGAGCAGTTTGCAGGGACAAACTGGGAGCCAAGCTCATGAGGCAGCTGGTGGAGCGGAGCAGTTTGTGAGGACGGCGGGAGCAGAGTGGAGCAGCTGTAAGGCGGAGCAGTTTCGTGGAGAAGCAGAAGCAGAACCCACGGAGAGGAGGGCAGTGCCCTGGACCACGTAGGTGCCCCTTTACCAGGCTGGGGGAGGGACCTCTACAGATAACTCTTGAATTTTGGGTGGCCTTGACCAGAGACTTTTTTGGTTGTTGGGCTTTGGGAGTGATTGGACTTAACCCTAAGGGGAAAAGGACATTGCCAAATTGTACTTGCGGGTGTTATGGTTTGTGTTTATAACTCTGTTTGTGGTGTTTCTCCAATGGATGCTGCATGTTCCTTCCTTTATTTAAAAAGATTTTGCTACACTCAGATCCTTGCTTGCCGAGAGGGGAAGTATTGCCTCCTAGGAGGCCAGAGGGTTTGTATTAAGTGTCCCAGGTCACTGGGTGGGGGCTCAAGCCGGTTATGCATTGTGTTATTGAAACGGAACCCCTGGATACTGAACCCGGCCCTTGTTGCTGCCATCTCAGAGGGGCAGAAGGGTTACATATGCAAGCAAGAAGCAGGCTAGAGATAACGATGTTAGTTCAATTCACCCAGGAAAGTTCATGCTCCAATATGTCTGTTAGTCTATAAGGTGCCGCAGAACTCTGCTGCTTTTACAGATCCAGACTAACAGGGCTACCCCTCTGATACTTGACCCCTTCCCTGGTGTAACTGCAGGACTCCAGGAAGCAGTGTAATGCATCCAGTGCTCCCCCAGGGTGATGAACCACGTTCTACCCCTCCTGTCAAGTTGGGCTTTCCTAGTGCCATGCTGCCCTCATCCTGAATGGGGGACTCAGCAGGAATGCGCGTGCCTCGCATGCAGTAAATGTGATCATTGGAGCGGTGGCCTCATGTGAGTTAGGCCTGGTAGACAATGGTGGGCCTGCATCCATGCTTTCTGAAAACCATTGGCTCTTCTAACCTGAATGTTCTTGTCAGGGGCAGGTGAGAGGGGCAGTGAATGGGGCCTTTGTGTGGTGAAGGAATCTGAGATGGAGACAGGCCCAGTTCTAGGGTTGCTCCTTGCTGAGTAGCCTGCACTTCTTTTCCTGGTGTGACCTGAAGCAACTCAAGTGGTGGGGTTCCCAGCAGGTCTCCAGGGAGACTGCATGTGCTGTATTTGTCCATGGAGCAATCAGGAAACGTTTCCTAGCATTCAGCCTAGACTGACCCTCTCTGGACCTCTTAGACCTCTCCACAACATCCCTCTCCCACCTGGGGCTGCATGCAGAGGTCATGGGCCAGTTCCTCAGCTAGTGTAAATGGGCCTCACTTCACTGTTTTCAATGGAGCAAGTGAAGCTGGAGCTGAGCAATGGGACTCCATGCAACATCACCTGAGCTGGGTGAGGGCAGGCAGGCCTGGGTCATAGACCCCCTGCACTCTGCTAGGGCTTAAGAGCTCTGCAAGAAAGGAGACCTAGAAAGAATGGAACAGGCTGGGGTTACTGGGAGCAGGTAACAGGGAAGGGGCTGATTGGTCCTCTCTGGTGGATTGTCCTCACTGGCTCAACTCTGCTCCTTAGGAACAATGACCAGCAGCTATCTCCAGTGCTGCTCTGTGCTTGCAGAAGTGTGGTTTTGCTCCTGCATAGCCAAAGAGATCTGCAGCAAGGGAGACATTTTCAGAATTAATTCAGCACACTTGAAGTTTATGGAATGATTTAAGAGTCCCTGGAATAGCAAGGACATCAGAGCTGGGCTTGGAGGAGCTCAGGGTGGGGAAAAACAGAAGGTCATGGTTGAGGAGCATTGGCAGAGCTGTGTGAGGGCACATGGCTGGGATGGGGGGGCTGCGGGATGGGGGTGCATCAGCAGAGCTGTGTATTGGTCCCACAGCAGGGGCATGCTGGAGGGTCAAGAATGGGATGCATTACCTGAGCCTTGCTGGACCCTAGGATTGGCCTAGGAGGGGACATTGCAGGTCATAACTGAAATGCACGGGGGAGTTTTGGCTGGCACTGGCTCTAGACCCTGACTTTCAAGAGTGTAAAATCCTCCCACGTGCTCCTTGACTCAGTCTTCATTACACAGCAGAGCTCTTCTAAAAAGGGACTTCTCCAAGGAACAGGGCAGTGTTGCTGGGACAGGAACCTTGCCCTAAGAGCAGGTTACTTTCAGTGTGGAAACGTCAGGAAAGGTGCGAAGATGCCTACTGAGCTGATGCTCCACCTGGGCTGTGGAACAGAGGGGTTAAGTGATGGATGGTTTGCCAGGCCCTGCTATGTGGATGAATAATTTAAACTCCTTCAGAGAGCTGACAGTGAGGAAGGGTGCTGGCAACTCCACAGAGGCTGGGTGGGTGGCGTATTTTTGCCATCTTCCTTTAAAAATTGAAGAATAAATCAATCAGAACAAATAGCAAATGCAGATGAAGGGCAGCACAGCCTCTCGGGCATTTGAAAAGCTGCAGAGGATCAGGATACAAAACAGCCTGGTGTTGCTGGCATTTCATTTCCAGTTTCCCTTCATCTGGGATGCAAAGGTTATCGGCACCTGCTGCCGCTTTGTCAGCCTGGCACCTGGGTCCCTGCCCGCTGGGTTAATAATCGACCAAAGCCTTTGATCCATAACCCCTTTGAGCTGATTCCCAAGCGCAGTCTCAGGACAAGATCCTTCCAGGAGGGACTACTGCTTTTCAGGCTGAATAGGAATCCAAAGGGCTCTGCTCTGTTGGGGAGGCCTCAGAACCAGCTGATGAGTGAGTCTCAGAAAGTCCACAGTTTTCTTTGGACAAGTGTCCCCAAAATACAGATCTGATCCCTGCTCTGACCTCAACTCGCTGCACTGGCTTGCAGGGGCGGCTCTAGGTATTTTGCCACCCTAAGCACGGCAGGCAGGCTGCCTTCAGCGGCGTGCCTGCGGGAGGTCCCCAGTCCCATGGATTCAGCGGCACGCCTGCAGGAGGTCTGCTGAAGCCGGGGGACCAGCGGACCCTCCACAGGCATGCCGCCAAAGGCAGCCTGCCTGCCGCCTTCGCAGCAACCGGCAGAGCGCCCCCCGCGGCTTGCTGCTCCAAGCACGCGCTTGGCGTGCAGGTGCCTGCAGCCACCCCTGCTGGCTTGTACTTGTCAAGTTCACACTCCTGGTTCACCCTAGTAAGGTTCTGCACAACCTCATCCCCAGCTACATCTCTGTCCTTATCTTCACCTTCTCACCTTCAAGCTCTGGTATCTCCTCCTCAAACTCCCAGCTTCACGCCTCATTGCATGCCGCCTCAATGGTCAGAACGTCCCACCCCTATCCCCCTTTAAAGCCCTGCTATACACCCTGGCACCATTTCTGAAATAAACAGAACCCCTCACTCTATGTTTGCCCTGTAATTTCCTTTCGCTGTACGTTACTCCTCTGCTTTTAGATGGTGAGATGTTTGGGACTCAGATTCTCCTATCTGTTCAGCATGTTTCACCCACTGTACTAAGTGTATTGCTAGGTGAGCACTAATAGCTTTTCCTTTAGAGTCCAGAAATCGGTGGAGGTTAAATTATAGACAGATAGAGGGGTGGGTAGAGGATAGATGAGGTGTGTACAGGGATGATTAGGTAGCTAGATCCTGTCCAGCAAAGTTTAGATCTAGATCTGAAGGTTCCCAAAGCTCAGGGGCCTTTGGGTCTGGGGTTTGACCCAGGCTGTGGGAGTCAGGAGGGGGTATTACCTCTAGATATGACATTTGGTGAGACCATGACTAGAGTAGCGTATTCAGATCTGGTGTCCACACTTCAGAAAATATGCTGGAAAACTGGACAGGATTCAGAAAAATTTGAGGTCTGAGAAACCTCTTGAGAAATTCAAACCTATTTAGTTTGTCCAGGACAATTTTAAGAGGTGATTTGATCACAGTCTGGGCTTCTCTCCATAGAGATGAGATTTCTGGTAGTAGAGGGGTCGGCAAGCTAACAGAAGGAAGGCATAACGAGAGCGAGCTGGAGATGAAGCTAGACAAATTCAGACTAGTAGTAAGCCACAGCTGTTTAAGAGGGAGGCCAATTAACCTCTGGAACCACTTACCTAGGACATGGTGGATTCCCCAACACTTGAAGTCTGTACATGAAGGCAGGATGTCTTTCTAAAGAAGAGGCTATAGCTCAGCCAGAAGAGACAGGTTGGCTGCAAAAGTTCTCTGGCCTGTGCTATGCCGGAGGTCAGGTTAGATGATCGGAATGGGCCCTCTCTTTTAGCAGAGAAGTCTTCGCTTTAGGAGTGGGATTCTGGCACAGCCCCTTTGCACTGCTCTGGAAGCCTACAGGAGCTGTAAAAACCCACCACCAACTGTGGGGAGAATTCCCTGCTGCAGGCATTGTATGGGGCTGCCATACACAGTCCCACAGAGGCTCCATTGCAAGCCCTGCCTAGAGGCCAAAGGGAGAATGTCAGGGGCATATGGAGAGTCCCCGCAGCATATTGTGTTATGGGGGCTCTCAGCTGTTGCAGGCTGCCAAGAATCCCACAGACAGCCCTGGAGACTGGCGCTGGAGTTGGCATTCAGCAGGCCAGCTCCTGGGTGTTCTGTTTTGTGCCAGGGTTGCACTGGCCCCTGGAGCAGCCCAAAATCATAGTGGCACAAAAGACACTTCCCCCCTCCCAGGACTGCATCTTCTGTGCTGCAACCGCAGGAGAGGCAGCACCAAATCCCAGCCCAGGTTTCCATCAATTTCTCCAGAGGCTGGAAATGCTGCAAAATATCCCGTCTCATGGTCTCATCTTTTACTGTTACAGAGACTTTTCTGAACCACAGGAAAATAATTTGCACCATAGCAATTCCGATAATTTAAAAAAAAATATGATGGTAGTAAGTCCATCATAGAGGACAGGAATGTGGGCTGAGTCCGAGGGGATGGCTTGCATCCACTCTCTTCCCCCATCCCTTGCTCCAAACAAGCCTTCCGTCAGCACTGCTAGGCGAGGGCAGGACCTTCCGGGATTCTTTCGAGTGCCTGGCCAAATGAGATGAATCCATGCTACCAGCGTCTTCCCCACAGGCACAGTGTGAGCTCGTTTATCAGACTCTGCGTCTATATACTAGATGGAGCGGTGCCAGTTTCCAGGCAGGTTGAGCGAGCAGAGATCCTGTCTGCTAATGGAATTTGATCAGTGGCTTCAGGGTCACTGCTGCCTGACTTAGGGTCTCTTCTAATAAACTTCCAGGGCCTGCTTAGCATAGTTACAATCTGGGCATTATTGACTTCCTTGCTGGTTCCTCTGCCAGGACTTTAATACACTGTATAATGCTGGATGAACAGATAGGTTTTTTCTGCACCTTTTCTTTTGCCTGAACTACTAAATGTATCAGCCCAGATTCCTCATGGTCATGACCTCAAGATCTGTTTGCTCTTGGATGCTGCCCTGACATTCTGGGAGGAGGTGACTTCCCACATACTAACTCTGGCTGGGAGAGGGGCAGAGAAGACTATGGCCTGCCGATAGTGGGGGGGGCAGAGTGAGGGCAGCCAGCTTCAGCAGTGTTACTGAGCATGCTTAGTCCATGTGAGCATGCTCAGTACAAGCCACACAGCAAATCTGGGGAGGGGGCACATGACCCTGCATGCCCCCTTCCCCCCGTCTCCTCTGTTGAGGAATATGGAGTCTTTCACTTCCAGGTTCTGTGTGGATCAAAGCTTGGTTGGCCATGGCTGGCAGTTGTCCCTGCACAATCAATGTTGGGTAGCCTGTGTGAAATAAACCGCTGAGCTCAGTCTAGTTCCTGACTAGGGATCCTCATCACAAACAGTCCCAAGAGCTTGGCATAAACTGTCCGTCTCCGCAGAGAACAAAGTGGGCCCTGGAGACTGAATGCCTCTCCGACCCCTAAATGGAGTCACTCCAAAGGAGAGTTGGGAAGCTCGTGTTGCCGCTTCCCATGTGGGACTTGTTCTGTGACTAAAGAGGAGTCTCCAGTCTCAGAGGCTGTTCCAGCTGCAGCCACCACCGTGACCTTAGCTTGGAATCATTTAAAATGTCCAAGGCCATAAAATGGAGTCACTCCCCTTCATCTCTATTTTTGGTGCTGGCTTCTCATGCTCTTCTGAAGCTGTCCGGCATGAGAAGAACTATGGTGGTTGGCCAAGAGGGGAAACCAGAGCTAGAGGGTTCCGCTTATAGATCGCCATAGAATTATGAGGCATTTTCACTTCTGTGCCACTCCATTGGCTGGCAGAAATGATGATGCATCAATGATATAATCAATATCGATATTGCTGGAAACTAAAACCCAGATCCTCAGTGGTGTTTAGGCCCCTGACATCCACCATTGAGGATTTGCACTTGAGACCCTGTGTGTCTTGAACTTTCACAAAATGCAACAGATTCGTTCTGTAACTATGAAATCCGTGACAGCCCAGCAAACATGCAGGTGATGTGACTGGTATAGAGCTAAGTGAGGTGATTTTAGTGTCAACATGTGACAAAGCCCCAGGTGACTGCACACAGAGCAAAAGCAGGGGGAGGGAGTGTCATCTTGTGGTTAGGCAACTGGGAGCCAGATCTCCTGGGTTCAGAATTACTGTGTGATCTTCTTGGACAAGGTTTTTTCTCCCTCAGAGTCTCAGTGTCCCTATGGGTGAAATAAAGATGCTGACACTTACTTGTCTTTGGAGAGGGTGGTTGCAGTTTTTGTCAAGTTCTTTGAGTTTTTCAGAATGACCCAGGCAAAGTAGCATTCTTATTGTAACTCTTCTGCCCCTCTGAGTTGGCAGCAACAAGGGCTGGGTTCAGTATCCAGGGGTTCCGTTTCAATAACACAATGCCAAACCAGCTCGAGCCCCCACCCAGTGACCTGGGAAAATCTTACACACACCCCTAGGTGCCTCAAAGAGGCAATGTTTCCCCTCTCACAAGCATAGAGTCTCTGTGTAGTAGAAAAGGTTTAATTACATGAGATAAACAACAAGCACTAAATTGGGAAAACACCGCAACTAGAGTTCCTAGACCAAACCGTGAGCAAAGACCCACCCCAGGAAATTGGGCTGTGTCCTTTTCCCTGGGCTCTTGAGTCCAGCAACCCCCAATCACCCACAGTCCCAAAAGTCCCACAATCCAAAAGTCTCTGTCCTGGGTCAGTGCAGCCCCAAAGTTCGAGAGTCTATCTGCAGAGGTCCCTCCCCCCAGCCTGGGTAGAAAGGGGCACCTTACGTGGTCCGGGGCCAACTGCCCTGCCTCTCCGTGGGTTCTGCTTCCGCCTTCTCCACGAACTGCTCCGCTTTACCAGCCACTCCACTCTGCTCCTCCAGCCGTCCTCACAAACTGCTCCGCTCCACCAGCTGCTCTGCTCCACCAGCTGTCCCGTGAGCTGCTCCAGCTGTCCCCGCAAACTGCTCGGCTCCGCTCGCTCTGTGGGCCGCTCCACCCGTCCCACAGCTACTCCGCTCTGCCAGCTGCTCTGCTCCACCAGCTGTCCCGTGTGATCCGCTCCAGCCGTCCCCACAAACTGCTCCACTCCACTCTGCCAGCTGCTCTGTTCCGCAGTATAGCTTCAGGCTCCCCCACTAGTTAGCACAGTACTCAGTGCTCTCAGCTCAGTAATTTCCAGCTCTTTAGTGATTTCAACTCTTAGTGATCTCAGCTCATAGTAGGGGAGCCCCAGTGCTAGTGCACCATTAGCCCAAAGTGAGTTCAGCTCAGTAACCTGTATCTAGATTCTTAAGGGAATAAAAAAATCAACTCTGACATTCCACAGTGGAGAGAGGAGGGGTGGAACTGGTGCTTCTGGCTCCACAAGGAGCCTACACCACCAGGCACAAATACCTGTCCCCAGCCTCTCTCAATTCACTGGGTTTTTGGAACCCATGTCCCTTGTCTAGCAAGTACCACCGAACTGAGGTTGAGTCATTTCTGTCACAAAGCAGTCCCACAGCTTGGCAGCCTGGGATGGGGTAGGCGTGCCTATGCAAATACACTCTCTGAAATTCTTTCCACCAGATGTCAGGGTAGAGCTCATCCTGACTCTGCTTACATTATTATTGTGGGACAGAGGAATGTGCTAAAATTGCAAGCTACCACTGTAAGACGGGGGGTGCTGAGGTGCTGTGCCGGCTTCTGTTTGAAGGCTAGGGACCCCTGTAGCAAAGTATCAATTTGCAATCTATCTGGAAAGAGTCTTCTTAAAGCAAGCTGGGGTGCGTTGTGTCTCGCTGCCTTAGAGTGCAGTCTGCTTTGTTTCTCCCTGTTTTGGTTACAGTGTGTTATCCTTTTGGATTTTAAGAATAAAAATAGTATTACATTGCAATCTTCCAGCAAGAATAGTTGATGATGTTCGTTAAGTAACCTCTCAGTGTGTATGCCAGGAACATAACTATGAAGTCTACACCTTGCAAAGCTCTGCAGACTTCCACTTTTGTGGTGCACAGTGTTCCAAAGAAGGCTCATGTGCTCAGCTTTTAGCAGCCTTTAGATAGTAATTTATTTGCTCCAAATATATGTAGTTCATTTTTTAGGTTAATTACAGTGGTTAATCATGCACTTGTCAAGGCTTTAGCAATTCCTTAGCAATGAGGAAAGATGGCCAGGGACTCAGGAAATCTGGGTTCAGTGCCTAGCTCTCCTAGCCAGTCACTGTGGGTATGATTTTCAAATGCATCAAGTGACTTAGGCTCTGAAGGACCATTTTCAAAAGGGAATTAGGATCTAAGGAGTCGGACTCAGATGTAGGCTCCCAGGTCCAGATGTTTAAAGGTGTTTGGGCGTTGCACCACTCTGTGTTACAAGGCCTAAGTGACTTAGATGGCTATGTCCCCAAAGTGACAGAGGATCCTATGAGATTTTAGTCCAGGGGATTTACCCTTGAGGATGTGGGCCCTAGAAGTGTATGTAGACATCTACCTCCCATTCATTAGATACCTAGATACCTTTGAGGATCTGGGTCGAAGTCCTTTTTGAAAATGTTACCCCCATCTCTGTGCCTCAGTTTCCCTTCTGTCAGATGAGAGGATGACACAATCTTCTCCCATTGTCTGTCTGTCATATCTATGCTCTTTGCAACAGTCTTCACGTGTACAGTGCCTAGCACAATAGGGCTGTGACCTCACTGGGTGCCTCTAGGTGACACCAGAATGCCACTGATAACAAGCTCATTTGAAATTGCTGGGCATACAAGCCTTGACTTGAATGGGGCACAGTTCAAAGCTGGCACAAACCAAGGGCTGTTGCTCTCTGTTTCTGAACTTTCCCCGTCCATGGGATTTCTAAGCTCAGTGACGTCTGCTCTTGAGAAGAGACAAAAGGAAAAGAAGAGAAGTTGCTTTATTTGCTTTCTGTTCCCAGCAGCTGCAGATCATACTCAGAGATTGACTGCAAGGGTTTCGCTAAGTCCCTGCAACACAGAGGCACGGGTTTGTTACAGTGGGGAGCTGAGTGGCTGTCCAATGCCACAGTGCCAGGCAGCATCCTTCGTCTGCTTGCTATCAGATTTTATCGAGTGCCTTCTCTCTTGAATAACTCCCTGATCTTACTATGTACCTGTTCACTTCCTCTGTCCTTCCCAGGCGTTGTGATTTGTTCTGTGTGTCAGGGAAGGGCTCCTTGGGAGCTGTTGAGATGAATCAAATAAATATAAATGTGACCTTGATGATTCCTCTGCTACTGGAGCCTGAAGAAGATTTCCGATTCCAAGAGCAGAGAGGAAAGTCAGGAAACAGCATCCTGGTTACCATGCTGCTGCGAATGAGATTTGGACTTGCAGGTTTCAGTGGAGTGGGTCTCAGTCATTGCTCCATAAACCAGCAATAATTACTTAAAATGAAGGACACTTGCTCAGGCTGAATGGCTATGTTACCTAGACACAGCATCCTTTACCTAGATCTTTCTTAGGCCCCCAGTCCTGCAAGTTATCCTCAATTGAGGACATTCAGCATCTTGCAGGATCTTCCCCTAAGAATGACTTCAGTAACAGCTGTTTGAAGATATTCAATGTACTGCAGTCCACTTACAGGTAAACTCATCTCACACACGACTGCTATCTTGACCAGGACACTGGGGGTCGAACCAGGGACCTCCAGAGCTAACAACGTGAGCTGTAGTTTGAGTAGAGACTTTGCAGTTCAGGGCTGTGGCAACCCACACCCTCTGAAGAGCAGTGAAGAGGGGGACTTGGAACATCCACTCACTGGTGCATAGGTGTCGACTCCGGGGCTGGAGCACTCACTGAAAAAATATAGTGGGTGCTCAGCCAATCAGCTCCTCCCCTCCCCTCAGTGCCTCCCACTGATTAGCTGCTCCCCTCCACCAGCACTTCCTGCCTGCCAAGGAGCAGCTGTTCAGTGGTGGGCAGGAGGTGCTGGGGGCGAGGAGGAGGAGCAAGGGCAGGAAGAGGGCAAGGGCAGGGCACGCTTGGGGGAGGGGAGAACAGAGACAGGAAGAGGCGGAGCAGAGGTGGGAAGAGGCAGGCGGGGATGGGGCCTTGGCAGAAGGGATGGAGTGAGGGCGGGGTCTGGGGCAAAGCAGGGGGTTGAGCACCCCCTGGGAAATCAGAAAGTCAGCACCTCTGCAACAATGGGTTACACCTGCATGCTCATGACCCTCACAAGCGCATGCGGGGTTATCACTCCATATAACTTCTGCATATCAGCTAGTCACAGTGGCTTTAACCGTGGAGTAATTCACCAGTGGAACAAGGGTCATGGTGGAGTCTCCGTCACTGGCAATTTTTAAATCAAGGTTCAGTGTCTTTCTAAAAGATCTGTTCTAGTTTAAACAGAAATTTATTCAGGGAAGTCCTATCACTTGTGTTATGCAGGAGATCAGACTTGACGATAATAATAGTCCCATCTGGCCTTGGAATCTGTGAATGAACTATGCTCACACTTGCCGGGGAATATACCATTTTGCCAGGATAGGTAAAATGGTACAGCTTTTCTGTGTTGGCTTGTCCATATGAGAAAGTTGCACCAATTCAAACTGAAGTGTGAATTTAAACCAATTTAGTTAAACTCATGCCAACTTAGGGCTTGTGTATAATGTGCATAGACTTGCCTTTGCTTTGGTTTGTTTGTTTGTTATAAGTGGTGTTTTCTGATTTAGCTTGCGTTGATTGACATAAAGTTTAATTACAACAAAATACACCATTCTTAAACCAGATGAGAATGTTCACACAGGGGGTTCCACTGGTTTAACTAACTAGGTTTAAAAAGCTATTTAAAGCCTTATCTACACACACAGCTGGATCCTGCTTTAGTTGATAGCAATGGCAAAACTCCCTTTGATTTCAATACTGTAGCGTCAGGCCTAGAATTGCATCAGTTTAACTAAAGTGGTGACTTTTAAAACTATTTAACCAATAGTGCAATAGAATAGGCCAACTGATTATTTCTTATTCCAGTTTATACCAGGCTTATTTTGAGTTAGGTTGAGTTGATAAGGGCTTGTCTACACTGCAGAGTTTTGCTAGTATAACTATGCCAGAATAGCTTCCTAATAGAGACCCAGCATAAAGTAGCAGACAGAGTTCTGCTGGCATAACCATACCACCTCTTCAACCAACATTAGTTCTACAGACAGAAGCTCACTTGTGTCAGTATAGTTGCATTTGCACTGGGAGTCTTGCCAACACAGCTATCCTGGCTACAGGCAGGGGCGTCAGGCCCCAGCACGCCAAGCGCGTGCTTGGGACGGCATGCCACAGGGGGTGCTCTGCCGGTCGCCGGGAGTTCGGCAGGCAGGCTGCCTTCGGCGGCTTGCCTGCGGAGGGTCCACTGGGGTCCCGCGGCTCCAGACCCTCCACAGGCACGCCTGCGGGAGGTCCACTGGAGCTGCGGGACCGGCGACCGGAAGAGCGCCCCCCGCAGCATGCCACCATGCTTGGGGCGGTGAAATGTCTAGAGCCGCCCCTGGCTACAGGGGTCAGCGTGTGGTGTTTTCCACCACACATACCTATCTGATACAGGCCACGTCTACACTACAAAGTTTTGCCAGCATGGCTATGGATCAGGTTTAAGCTAAACTAAATCCCTCTTAAACTGAAATAAGAGTGTTCACATAGGGGTCAGCACTGGTTCAACTAAACCAGTGCAAGTTCGTGTGTAGATAAAGCCTTTGGATTTCTTAACAGCAGCACCTGCACAATTTTTACAGCCCTAAAGGTGTTGCAGCTGCTAACATGGGCAGCTCACAACACAGAAGTCAAACACAGGGGAATCAGGCTGCATTACCTCCATGCCAGGATCACCACTTAGTTGAGCTGTTTTTTAAAAAGCAAGGCAGTGTTTGGGGTTTTTTTAAAGCAGAAAGCCAGTTGAAGCTCAGCAGAAGCCAGCAGATTTGCTTCTGTTGATGTCTCCAATCAATAACAACAAAGACACAGCCTATGAAAGGACAGAGGGAGGCGCCTCTGTGCATATTCTTAGAGCATCTCAAAATGGTCCAGTGTCTCAGTCAAAGTGAATGGAGTCAGCTCCTCCTTGCAAAGCCCCAGGGCAGGATTTGCAGCATTTGCTATTTATAGAGCTGCACTCCAACCTCATATCCTATGTCATTTTCCCAGCTTCTGGTGCTCTGGTGTCTGTGACTGCGGAGTAGGTACCATGTATGGTTCTGTTATTGGGGCTACTGCAGGTCAGCGCTGCCGTGCTGCTCTCTAAACACGAACTTGGCAGAGAGAAGGAAGCATTTTCTTGGCACTGTAATTTGGGCAGAGCAGCAGATGGATCCTGCCAGCAGAGATGGAAGCCTTAAGGACTGGCACGTGTTGGGTTTGCCAGCCTTGACTGCTCCCTTTCAACCACTCCTAGAACAAGATAAGGAAAGCGAATCACTATGTTTCTACCGAAATTTCTTTTCATCACAAAATAGTTTCATTTAAATTAAACCCTTTCACAAAACACAGTTTGAACCTCCTGAAATATGTTTATGAGAAAATTCAAAACAGGCATTTCTGAGCTTCTTTGTTTCAAGTTGAAGCTTAATTTCAACCTGAAACAAATCCTTTTTGCTTAGTTTCCATTTTTAATCAAAAAAACAAATTTCTGTTGAAAGTTCGGAACAAAGTTGTTTAGTCGGTCCCTTCTCAATACTAGAAATAAGCCAGTCAGAACTAGGGAAGGGCCTGAGGTATAGCACCACATCTAAACATATCCCAGCTCTGCAGGAATCCTGCTCGAAACCCGCCAGCTGGAGCCAGTACAGAACTACCAGAAAGGAGGGACCTATCCATTGGTGATGCACTTGTGCTTTTTCACCATCACTTCAAAGTTGCTTTGGATTTCAGAACTAGAGTTGGGTGGGAATCAATATTTTCATTTCACCGGCAATATGATTTTGTGACTTTTTATCCATTCTGAAATGGAACTTGCAACAAAAAATTTGAAATTTCCTGCAAAACAAAATTTTCAACAAAATTTCATTTGGCATCAAGACAATTGTTTTATTTTGCTAGAATATTTTGTTCTGCTTTTGATCTTTTTACACTTCAGAGGAATTATATTTAAAAAAATAATTTTGCTTTGACGAGTCATTTCAGAATGAAATGGCATCTTTTTTCAAAATTTAATTTAATCAAAATGGTTTTTGAGGCATTTTGATGAAAAATGTCCACTCAGACTCTGCTCAATGCATAGGCTGTCAGCTGGATTCTCCTTCTAGCTTAAACTGTTACCTCTCAAGTTTGGGCTTAAGAATATTTTTCCTTATCCTCAAGTTCAAAAACCAAGCATCTGTTCTCCATCTCTGGGCATATCTACACTGGCATCTGAACCCCAGGGAGTTCCAGCTTGCACATCTGTTTTTAGCATGGTCCTCTGAGCCCAAATGTGCAGATGCTGCCACACGTTTCGCATTGCCATGTAGATGTACCCTGAGTGTCTCAGGGCCTTGGTTCTCCATCAATGAGGATATTAGAACTTCCCTGCCTCACAGGGGGTGTGAGGATAAATGCAGAAACATTTGTGAGCTGCTCAGATATTCCAGTAATAAGTACCTTCAATAAATCGGATTCATGAGTCTGGCTCTGCAAAGAAGCAGCTGTGCTTCACCTTGATATTTATTTTCCATAAAAGCTTTGACCTTGCCTTGACATTTCTCTGGCAGCAGGAAACTGTTACCCTGAGACAGCATTCAGTGCCTTCCCATTATCCCTGCCAGCGCTGCTGCTGTCCCCCGGCGCGCGTGCATTCTCTGCATGTTACTGAGATTGCTATGGTGACAAACAGATGCCTGTTCTGCGACGATCTCACTAAAAATGGTGAACGCTTCACTCATCTGCAGGTTATAAATAAAGAGGAAAGGATCAGAGAGATGTTCCTTTGCAATCTGCAATTATCGCACAATTAGTCTGCTCAAATGACTTTTTCCCCCTCCCTGCAGAGTCAATCCACTAAAAGAAACATGCACGTTAGCAAGACATTAACCTCCACAGACAGGTGGCAAGGGTGTGCAGTGCATGCATGTGTGTATGACAGAGAGGGGGACAGACAAAGTGTATGAGGCAGAGTACGTGCATATAGACACACAGGACATGTATATTATCTAAGGCTCAGTTTTAGTCACGGGTATTTTTAGTAAAAGTCATGGACAGGTCACAGGCAATAGACAAAAATTCATGACTAGTGACCTGTCCGTGACATGTACTATCTACCCCGACTAAAACTTGGGTGCTCTGGGGGGGGCTCCTGCGGCGCTGCAGGTGGCTCTCAGTGGCTCTGGAACATTTTTAGAGTGGGAGTGCTGCGCCTCCCCTTAACCTTTTCCGCACTCCCTGTCACCCTCTAGAGCTGGGGCTGGGCCATGGCTCCAGGAAGGGAAGACGCAGACAGGAGTAAGGGCCAAGGATGGGGCCACATGCAGATCCCTGGGCACAGGGCCAGCAGTCAGGACCCCACGTAAAACCTGGGGTGCTGCAGCATCCTCCGCACTCCTAGTTCCTGCGCCTATCGGTGCTCTGGAGCAGGTGTGACCTGGGACTGCTGCTGGTGCTGTGGAGGGAGGGGGATTGGCATGCAGCCCGGGACCACTGCTGGTGCTGGGAGGCGGGGTGGTGTGGAGCCCAGGACCATCACTGGAGCTCGGGGGGAGGGGGGACGACAGTTGCCCAAGACTACCTCAGCAGTGGTCACTGCGGCCAGGGTCGGCGCTACTAGATTACCACCTAGGCAATCACCTAGGGCGCCAGGATTATTCAGGGGGTGGCATTTTGCCGGGGGGGCGGCAGGCGGCTCCGGTTGAGCTGCTGCAGGCATGCCTGCGGAGGGTCCGTTGGTCTGCGGCTCCGGTGGAGCTGCCACAGTCATGCCTGTGGATGGTCGGCTGCTCGCACGGCTCCGGTGAACAGTCCGCAGGCATGCCTGCGGCAGCTCCACCAGAGCCACGGACCAATGGACCCTCCGCAGGCATGACTGCGGCAGCTCCACCGGAGCCACGGGATCAGCACGGGGGGCGGTGAAATGGCCGTGCGCCTAGGGCGCGAGAAACCCTGGTGCCGGTCCTGACTGCGGCTGGCCCGGGGGTCATCCATGCTGCTCAGGCAGTCCTGGATCAGTTGCACCAGCCACCGCAGAAGTCATGGAGGTCCCAGAAAGTCGCAGAATCCATAACCTCAATGACAGACTTGCAGTCTTAATCATCACCCTGTCTCTCTAGTCTAAAGGGACTGTGTTAATTCTGGGTGTAGAATCTAATTCAGAGACGGTGCGTAAGATGATTTCAGTTAGACACTCCTACACTCCCTCAATTCTCCTGAGGTCTATTTCTCCCCCTGAGTGAGAGTCCAGCTTGGTGACTTCCATGCTGATGAGTTGGTAGATGCTGGAAGCTAAGCAGCCACCTTTATGCGTTCAGGCAACAGGCAATGTGCAACTGCTTAGACTTGCACAGCAATAGCAGGAGTGTGAGTAGGTCAGGGCTTCTGTGAGTTGCTGCAACAGCTGAGGAAGCTCTTAGAAGGAAGAAATTATGGAAGGTGAGCATTCAGCTGTTGTAACCTGCACAGGTTGTGCCATGTTTGTCTTTCTTCCACAGGAGAGAAGCGACTTTGTCTGTACAAAGTGGAAGCTGGTCGCCATATTGGAAGAGAAGGTTCAAGGTCTGAAGCAACAAGTATCGACCCTGCATTGCATAAGAGAAAATGAAGATTTCCTGGACAGACGTCAGGATATGCTTCTATGGGCACAATGTCCTGAAGAATCGGAGGAGGCTGTGCAGAGGGGAGAGAGGGACGGTGAAGAAATTTGGCAGCATGTGACCTCCAGAAGAAGAGAGAGGAGTGTCTATGTACCAGCAATGGAGATACAGATGAGCAACCATTTTCATGTTCTTTCCACAGGTACTAATGCGGAGAGTGGACTAGATGGTACATCTGAGAGAAGGGAGCAAGAGACTCCACTGATTGGAAGGCATGAGATGAACTGTTCTAGGGATGAGGGTTCCACGACCACCGCTCCCAAGAGAAGGAGGAGGGTGGTGGTAGTTGGGGACTCTCTCCTCAGGGGGACTGAGTAATCTATCTGTCACCCCGACTGAGAAAACCGAGAGTCTACTGCTTGCCAGGAGCTAGGATTCACGATGTGACGGAGAGACTGCTGAGACTGATCAAGCCCTCGGATCGCTACCCCTTCCTGCTTCTCCACATGGGCACCAATGATACTGCCAAGAATGACCCTGAGCAGATCACTGCAGACTCCGTGGCTCTGGGAAGAAGGATAAAGGAGTTTGAGGCGCAAGTGGTGTTTTCATCCATCCTCCCTGTGCAGGGAAAAGGCCTGGGTAGAGACTGTTGAATTGTGGAAGTCAACGAATGGCTATACAGGTGGTGTCGGAGAGAAGGCTTTGGATTCTTTGACCATGGGATGGTGTTCCAAGAAGGAGGAGTGCTAGGCAGAGACGGGCTCCACCTAATGAAGAGAGGTGATAGAGCCTCCCAGAGGATTCAGGGGGCTTGGGCACTTTGGCAGTGGGCCCCGGGGCAGAAGGACCCTCTGCCACAGGTCTTCAGGGCACTTTGGCAGCGGGTCCCAGAGCGGAGGGACCCCCTGCCACCAAAGACCCAGAGCAGAAGAAGCTCCGGGGGCCCAGGCCCTGCAAAAGTTTTCCGGGGCCCCTGGAGCAAGTCAAGAACCCCGCTCCAGGGGCCCCAAAAAACTCTGGTGTGGGCCTCTGTGGGGCCCGAGGCCTGTGGAAAATTGCCTTACTTGCCCCTCCCCGGGCAGCCCTGGCGCATGTCTGTAGGAGTATGCGTGGGAAGTAAGGGGTGGTGCTTTCAAACTTATGCGATCCTGCAACTCACCAGAGGTTGACCCCTAGTCCCTGTGGATGGCAAAGTGCGTGCAGCGAAGTTGGAGTTAGCGATTTTGCCTCCAAAGACACCGTCTCTCCTGTGGGTTCCCTTGGTTGTAATCCTTCTCCACCCCACCTCCAAAGGTGGGCACAATATTCTTCACTGGGCAGTGGTGTTACTGGTGCCGTTCTTCTGGTGCTAGAAGGATGCGCTAATAACAGGTAGCCTCTCCCTGTTACTCATGGGTCTGCAGTGGGTGGCCAGCAAGACCCAGCAGGAGGGTGGAGGGGCCATGGCCGAGGTAGCCAGGGTGATGAAGAAGGTGTCCCAGGGCAGCAGCAGTGAAGGGGCCTGGATTGCCTGGAGAGCTGGGAGCCCAGATAGGGGATGGATTCGGTTGGACGGTGAGGAAGGGCTGGGTACCAGAAGGAAGGAATTGGAAAAGGAAGAGGTGTGGAAGGAAGGGCCCGAAGGAAGGTGGGGGAGGTGATGGGATGGTCCCATCCCAGGGAGTAGAGGGATTGGCACATAGTGGCTGAGGGTGCCACCAATGCCTGGCCTTGGGCAGGGATCAGGGCCTGGCTTGCTCTGCACTCCACTCCAGCCCTGGCCGCCACTGCTGCTCCCTGTCCAGCTGGTGGGTAGAGGAGGGCGATGCTGTTGAGAATGGGGTGATGAGGACCTCTGCCCAGGCCCAGCTTAGCCTAAGCAGCTGCATCCACACTGCTATTCTGAACATGCTCTGAAGTCTGTCTGGGAAGTGCTCCCCGCTGCAGTGTGGACATCCCCATAGCAGCCCTGCAGGCCTGGGAAGATGCCATAGCACCAGCTGGTAAGGAGCTATAGAAAAATTTGAGGGGGGGAACAAGTCAAGGTCTATGGGGGTGCTGCCCCATAGCAAATGACACACTTGCTCCTTTCCTTTAGTCCATCTACTGCCTCTCTGGTTTTCTCCTCCTCCCTTTACTACCCTTCAAACCTCTCTTCTTTCCCTCCACAGTATTTCCCTTCTGTTTACCCTTCCTCCTTTCCACATCCCTTCATAGTTCCCTTCCTTTTCCTCTCCCCATTCTTTTCCTCCTTCTCCTCTGGATTCGCTCCTCCTCTTTCACTTATTTCCATCTCCTAAATGAAATCCCTTCTGCCCTGATGCTTGGCTCAGTGAAGAAGGTTGATTGTTCTCTCCATACATACTGTGCCTTTTGCATTGAACCACCTGTGATCCAGTCTAAGAAGGACCCCTAGTGGACTGTAACACTAGTGCAGTAACCAAATCTACAGTTTTGATTTCTCTGTGCCTTCGGCCTTACCCTACCATCTCTGCCTTTTGGAAACGAGTTGCAAGGACTAGCACAGAATCCTCAGCCTGTTGCATTGCTGCACCTACCTTTGCGCAGAATCATAGAAATCTAGGGCTGAAAGGGACCTCAAGAGGACATCTAGTCCAGCCCCCTGCACTGAGGCAGGACTAAGGGCCCTTAGACCATCCTATTGTTTGATGGAAATTGCAGTTCTGTTACTTAATCCGGTAGGAGAGCAAATTATGGATGACAGAGAGAAGGCTGAAGTATTCATGCCTTTTTTTGCTTCTGTCTTCAGTTCTTCTTCTAGCATTGCTTGCTGAGCCACCTGACAACAGCTTCATCAGCATAATGAAGGGCCCTAAGATCACCAGGAAGTCTGATTGGTTGAAAACACGTCAACAACATGAGCCATTGACTGACACAGGTTACAGTGGCAAAGTGGGTCATCGCACAGACCCCATGAGTAGAGATTGGGTGCACATATTCCTTGGCCAGTTTGGAACCTGTTCAGCAGAGTCCAAAGGAGATGTGGCAGGTCAAATCTCAGTGGTGGAATGGTTGGACTGGTGACAAGGAAACCATACCAAACGTCTGTAGCTGACCACTCAGGGCGCCATAGGGTTGCTGCTGATAGATTCCAGTCTGGCAGTTGAGACCATAATGGATGCCTCAGCGTAAGTTGTGCTCTCGGATGACTGGAAATGTCCGTGTACAGTGGAAGACCTGGACTGGCACATAGCTTTCCCAGCAGTCTGGCTATAGACTCTCTGCGACGAATGTGCGGAGGGGCTATGTTGCTCAAAACTGGCAGCCGTAAAATAGGAGTGGGGCGCATGGTGGAGTTTAATTTGACATTGACCAGTTTAGTATGATGCGAATGACACTACACAAGGGCACAATATTCTGCTGAGGAATAGCATAGTGCCAGAGCCAAAGAGTGAAGTGTCTGTGTGCCTGCACTCCATGTCGAGCCAGCAAATTTGCAAATTAGATTATTCCTGGTTCTGACTTTGGCAGCAGTCTTTTGTAGATGGCGATAGTAAATGAAAGAGTGGTCATGTAAGATCAAGGTAGACTGGTTTTGCCTTATGTTTGTCATTTTCCATTGAGGAAGATGTCAAACTCACATTTAGTGCTTGAGTCTTGGAGGTGGAAGACGCTCAAAACTGTCTTGGTCACACTTGGTTTGAGGTGCCAACTGCTCAGTAATCTGCCATCTTGGCCATGCCACTGTTCAAGATGTTCTCCAATTCAGTGAAAGAGCACGACTGGGTACCACAGATGTCATCTGCATAGATAAACTTGTGTGACTGAGTCAGTGGCAGATCATCTGTGTACAGGGTGGGCGCACGTATGGAGCTGTTGGATTGTCTTCTCCAGGCACATGTTCTATCTCCCATGTGTACCCAAAAATGCCTGTCACAAAGTAGCAGTTCAACAATGTCCACCGCCCATGCTGGGAGAAAGCTCATGATAGTTTTACAGTTTTACCAGAAGACTAGTGTGCCATACTGTATCATAGGCTACTATCCAGTCCAAAAAAACAGCCCCTGGTTTCAAGTTCTGTTGAAACACATTTTCTATATACGTAGTGAGGGCTAGGACTTGGTCACACATGCTTTGAGCCACTCAGAAGCCAGCTTGGTCGATGCTGAGAGTTGTGTCCACCTCTAGAGATATGTTCTGGAGAATAAACTGTTCCAGGACTTTGAAGATGACAGATAGCAGAGAGGTTGGTTGGTAGCTTGCCAGATTGTGTGAGTCCTTTTCCAGATTTTAGAAGGGTGAACACTTATGACATTCTCCAGACCCTTGGCAGGTTACCCTCATTGACAACCCATGTCAGGAATTTGGATAACCATTGATGCGTGTTGGTTTGAAGGTGTTTCAGGAATTCTCACAAAATGTATCTCGCCACTGTTCTAGGTTTGATGTTACTCAATAATGTCTAGTTCAGTGCTTGTGAATGCTGCTATGCACTGATGAAGTGGATTACATCGTCTGAATTGCTGCCATTCATCACAAATCTGCCGTTTTCTGAGCTTATTCAGGGGAACCTTTGCAACTTGAAGCAAGTGGCTAGTGACTTGAAGTGACAGGAGGATGGCGCAGCACTGGTGGTTGTGCTGTGCCACATCAATGCAGAAGGTTCCATAATTTCCAACTGGAATGGATGAAATTCATATTCTTTGTTGTTCCTCCCATCTTGCTCATCTCGCAGCATCTGTTAAGTTGTCTGCAGACCATTCATACCACTTCAATAGTTCTGACCATTTGGCATTTAAACAAGGATGAGAGACAGTACAATAGCCTCATGGACTGGACACATATGGTGCTTTGAAGATGGCTCCTCCAAAACGGTTGTAGGCTTCGTTGATTGGGATGAAATATGACAGAATGGTAACTATACTTTGTTCCAGGGTTTTGCAGAATTTCTCCCAATTTGGTTTCCTGAAATTCCATCTTCTAATGTTTAAGCTTCTAACAAGGGGTAGCCGAAGGCCAACGTGTTGCTGGCGTGGAAAGTTGTCCAGAACCACACATGACATTGGTTGGGGGCGACCATCTACTGATATCACCCAGCAAAGGTCAGATGAATATCATGTTACCATTTGTCTGGGTGAAATGTACCTGTTGTTCTGAATGAGAACAAGGTCATTGTCTGATGTCCACTCCATCACTTGTTCACTGTCTGCATCTGGCTCTGAATAGCCCCAGTCAGTGTGATGGCTGTTGAAATTGCCCATGGACACGGCTGGGTGAGCGAGAGTGGGTAAGACTGGCTGTTCCCACGTAGCACTTGGTGCTTTGTGGACATTTGCGACTCAAGAGCCGCCAACCTGAATGATATCGCAGTAGTTGGTCGATGACAGTGGGGTAGCATCAGAGATGTCTGAACGAACATACATGTCTTTACCATGTTTGGCATGTGCAGTATAACACAGAAGATCAGATCCATCAATGGCATATCTCTTTGCTTCTTCAGTTCATATGTAGGTCTCAGTCTTCAGTAAAAAGGTTCATTGTGACCAGATGTTTAACACAATTGATATTAACAAACCGGAAGTATTTCATGCCACAAAATGGAAAGAATACGTTAAAGAACACTTAGATCAAATTGGTGTATTCAAGGCAGCAGGACCTAATGACTTTCACCCTTGAGTATTTAAGGAACTAGAACTAGCAGAAGCATTCTCAAATCATCTTCAAGAACTCATGGAGGATGGATGAGGACTGGAAAAGGACAAACATAGAACCTGTTTTCCAAAAGGGGGGAAGGAGGAATAGGGGAATTTTATATATATACAGTTTATCTTATTTCAGTACCTGGACAGATACTGGAACAAAATGTTGAACAATTTCTTCAAATCTGGATGGATTTATCAAGAACAAATCATGCCAGATCAATCTAATTTCCTTCTTTGAAGCACCAGTCTACACAGGGGAATCTGTGGCTGCGTAAGCGTGTGGATACAAAATGCCTTTGTGCTGGATGCAGTGGCAGGCTAAAACCACCCAAAACACCTGTGCCTAACTTCTTCAGGCTGAACTGGCATGTTCTCCCGCAGTTCACTATGGGGAAGGCCCCAGCATGGCTTCAGCTGATGAGGGTGGTAGGAACCCTGGGATATGATAGTTCACACCAGTGATGGGCAACCTGCAGCCCATCAGGGTAACTGATTGTGGGTCAGGAGACATTTTGCTGATGTTGACCATCTGCAGGCATGCCCCCCGCAGCTCCCAGTGGCCACAATTCGCCGTTCCCGGCCAACGGGAGCTGCAGGAAACAGCAGCCAGCACGTCCCTGCGGCCCACGTCTTCCCAAAGCTTCCATTCAGTTGCTGCCCTCAGTTCATACAACAAGGATAACAACCCTTTATTACTCTTGCCCCAATAACAAGTGATCATTTGGGCAAGCAGTCCCATCATGCTGAGCACCTAGGCAGGGTGGATGTGTCCATACAAAAGAGATCAGCTCCTGAAGTCCTTTTCCACGGCTCACCGCTAGATGTCAGGGGAGTGCTCATTCAGACTCTGTTTACACTAGTTAAGGCAGTAACATAATGAGCCTACAAACCTAACGGCCTATTAGACAATAGTTTAACTAAAGGGATCAAGGCCTAAGACCCAAAGAGCCTTAGCATAAGCAGTTAGCCAGAAGCAACCCTAGATCATAAGATATCACAAGATAAAATACTGTAAATAAACAAGTACGACTGAATTGGTGACCAGTAACTGTAAGATGCCAATTGATATCAGCTTTAGATATTCTGAGTTAGGAACATCAGCAGATGTTTGACCACAAGAATGCCATGGCAACTAATTGACATGTATACTAATAAGCTTGAGGTAAAAGACCTAGTAACTTATGGGTGAAGGGCACCCCAGCATTAGTAGGGTGAGGAAATACAGATAAGGAAAAGGGGCTGAAATCCCTAGATTAGCCATAGGGTGTGTCAGCGTAACAAATTATAGAAGCTGTATGCAAGCCTGTGTGTCTTGGGAGATGCCAGGCTGATAACCACTGGTGGCAGTGATGAGAAGGAGGAGGAGGATGACGAACACTTTGGGTTTTTCTGCATGGCATGTTGTGAGCATATGTATACTCAGGCATAGGATGTTTTGACCATCTTATATTATCTAGCTGCATTGCTGGGTTGGAGTGCTTGTGATTTTGCGAACTATGCTAATAAAATTATTACAAGGAGGGAACGCCTTTCCTAAATATTGTTGTCTCCTTCTTGCACACTGGAGTCCTTGTAATTGCTTTAATATTTCTGGGTCTGGTCACGAGGCAGAACCCTACCAAACCACAGAATGCTAGTGGGAATTAGTACATAATCAACAGATCTGGCAACAACCTCCTGCTAGTTTGTTAAATAATGAATATGATTGTGCCCAGCTCTATCTGTGCCTCTCTCATGTTGATTTTTATAAAGAATAGTATCAAGTAAATGTATGTGTATTAGGGCTTAATGGTGATTAATGAATCTAACAGCATGCTACAAATCAATCATTCTTAAGCTACATTTTTCATTGAAACATCTGTTGCTCTCATATATAATACAAATAATTATTGTGGCTCTGTTATTAACATTTCATCTGTGTGCCTTACAAACTTTAATTCAGGCTCGATGACAAGGCCCTGACATGGAGTTGGAGGAGAGAAATACAATTATCTCAATGTCACAGATAGAGAAACTAAGGCACGGAGAGTCCAATTCTATACTCATTTACATGAGTGTAAACCTTGAGTAATCCTTGCTGCAGCATTAGAGCCCCCAGCAGATGAGCTGGGAATCGGACATTCAGCTCCAATGTGCATAGGAGACAACTCTCTCATTTGCCAAGAGCGGAGGGGTGGTGCCATGGGTACCGCAACAACAGCAGAGGCTACATGGATTTGCACATATGTAATTGAGAGATGAGGACGGAGAAAAGCTAAGGGGGTCAACCCTGCAGGCTACTAAGACTGGAATTTCCAAAGAAGCCTAATGGCATTAGGCATCTAAGGCTCAAAGGCAGTCTAATTGATGCCCCAAAACACCCGTTTCTCCACTCACTGCCAGCAAATGTTAGTAAGTGCAAGCTGCCTTCCCAGCAGGCAGTGGGCAATGAGAGGACAGCTGCATCTTCCCTACACAACAACCATCATGTGTCTTCTTAGAAGAGAGCTGGGAGCCCCAAAGAACTGTCAGTCCAAATGGGCTTAAAGGAAAAGTTCGGTGTGTTTTGTATCCTCAAGTACCTTTCCAGTAGAAGAACCTCAGAGTTATGAACTGACCAGTCAACCACATTCCTCATTGAGAACCAGAAGTATGCAATAAGGCAGCAACAGAGACAAAAAAAGCAAATCCAAGACAGTACTGTGTTAAACATAAACTACTAAAAAAAGAACAGGCATACTTGTGGCACCTTAGAGGCTAACAAATTTATTTCAGCATAAGCTTTCGTGAGCTACAGCTCACTTCTTCGGAAGCATAGAATGGAACACAATCAAAGAAGTGAGCTGGAGCTCATGAAAGCTTATGCTGAAATAGATTTGTTAATCTCTAAGGTGCCACAGGTACTCCTGTTCTTTTTGCGGATACAGACTAACACGGCTGCTACTCTGAAATCTATAAACTACTAAAAATATTAAGGGAAAACAGCATTTTTCTTCTGCCTAGTAACGTTTCAAAGCTGTATTAAGTCAATGTTCAGTTGTGAACTTTTGAAAGAACCACCGTAACCTTTTGTTCAGAGTTACGAACATTAGAGAGTTACAAGCAGCCTCCATTCCTGAGTAACTCTGAGGTTCTCCTGTATTTTTAAAGCAACAGAACCTGTTTCAAATTTAAACTTTGCACGCATGCAGGCACATGCACACACAAAGAGACTTTCTAAAGCCTACTATGGACTGAAATATTTTTGTTCTCTGTTTATTAACAGGGTTGGTCCGAGGGTGGGTTTGGCTTGAAACCAAACACACTCTTGCTGAGAAACATTAAATGTGAAACTGACCAGCAGAAAGTGAAAGTGACAAGCAAGAGGAAATGAAATTGGTTGGTTTAGTGCCACCACCAAGGTATAAAAATAGACACCCTTGGAAAAGTCGGCAGTCACAGCCCTGGTCCTGCAATGAGACCCATGCATCTGCACAGAGCCCAGTTGCAGGATTAATGTTCAGATCCTCAGGCATGTGAAACTAAGGCTATGTCTTCACTACCCGCCGTATCGGCGGGTAGCAATCGATTGCTCGGGGATCGATATATCACGTCTCATCTAGACGCGATATATCGATCCCCGAACACGCTTATATCGATTCCGGAACTCCACCAACCCAAACAGAGTTGTGGAATCGACAGGGGGAGCCGCGGACATCGATCCCGCACCATGAGGACGGTGAGTAATTCGATCTTAGATACTTCGACTTCAGCTACGTTATTCACGTAGCTGAAGTTGCGTATCTAAGATTGATTTTCCACCACAGTGTAGACCAGCCCTAAGCTCAGACTCAAAGCTCAGTGCAGAAAGGTGGGGATGGTCAATGGTTAGGTGTTGAAGCCACACAGGCACTCGGCTTTCACAGTGAGAGCTTGAGTCCATTCTATTCAAAGCAATAAAAACTCATGAGCTGTGAACCTATAGGCCCAAAGCCAAACAGTGCCTTGCCAGAACCTCTACATAGTCAAGCCACAACCCTGCACTTGGACCCTCTATCACGGACCCCAGTGATCTCCACATGAACACATGAGGCTGTGCTAGCAGTCCCAATTGCAGGGTCGTGGCCTTAATTCGTAGGCGTAGTCTCAGACGTCTCTGGGAGCTCTTTCAGTGAGATCAATGGAAAGAGAGAAAGAAGTTGTTTTCTAAAGAAAGTAGCTCTTCAAGTTTTCCAGGAGGCTCGGGAAGGCTCTCAGAGAAGATCAATCAACTCTGAGAGGATGATCCATCGCACTTAATTTCCAATTAAAACATTTCAGATGGCCAGAGATGGGCCTATTTTTCAAAAGGGGAAGCAAGCAACATCACCCAAAGTACAACCTAATCGCTTCTCCTGAGAGGCCCCCGCCCTGCTGGTGATTAATCGTATTAATTAAAGCCTGTCTAATGGGAGTGACTCATCAGCCCAGTGAAGGACACCCCCATCCTTCACTCTCACTAAACTCTGCAAACTACCCAGCTAACTATCAGACTGCTTCCCAATAAACTAGTACACTGTGTGGAAGGAGGAAGCTTGCAGCTGGGCCAAAACTGTTGCATCGGAAGACCAAGTGTCAAATTGTTCTGTCTAAGCGAGTGTGCTAAAAAAGGAACAATGGAATGCTGCTTATTATTTTGTATTGCAGTAGTGCCTAGAGGCCCCAGTCATAGGCCACTCTGCTAGGTGCTGCACAAACACAGAACAATACAAGTTTACAGTCCAAGTAAATAATGCTATTGATGAAAGAATGGTATCCTTTTCCTCCAAGTTGTTCAATGAGGGTTTTTTTGCCATCAGTTAAAGGTCAGGTTTGCCAGGTTCAGAGAGCCAGGCAAACACCATTGCGACATTCCCACTAGAGCTGGGCAAAGTTTTTTCAATTTTTGCAATTTCAATGAAGCTTTTACAGGGTATGGCTACACTCAAAACTTCAAAGCGCTGCCGCGGGAACGCTGCTGCAGCAGCGCTTTGAAGTATTAGTGTGGTCGCGGAGCCAGCGCTCCCAGCGCTGCACGTACTCCACCTCCTCATGCGGATTAGGTTGCAGCGCTGGGAGCCACGCTCCCAGCGCTGTGGCAATGTTTACACTGGTGCTTTATAGTGCTGTATCTTGCAGCGCTCGGGGGTGTTTTTTTCACACCCTTGAGCGAGAAAGTTGCAGCGCTGTAAAGCGCCAGTGTAGCCATGGCCATAAGAAAAAAAAACAGGATTAGAAAATTGTGCCTTGCCACCATTTGTCACCTAGCATGGGATCCTGGTCTCAAACAGAGATGTGGGAAAGCTGGAACATTCGCTTTGATTTAAAGGATCCAACAGTTTCTTTGCAACTTCAAACACGAGGCACATAGAGCAACACAATAAGAGAAGCACTCAGGATATTTAAAATGGCTGCTATGTAGAGTAGCATCTGTTTTTCATAATTTTCAAAATAAAAAAACTAAATTAAATTATTTTTAAATGATATAAAATAAAAAAAAGTCATGGTTACTCAGGAACCACTGCTTCTGGGCAACTAGCCAGCTGGGCTATGGCAAAAGTAGGGAGGCAAAGCTTAGCAGGACCCTTGCTCTGCAGCAGCTGGACTGCAGGCAAGGGAGGGAATCTGAGGAGTGGGACAGTCCACCCAGTGGCAGATCGGCTGGCATGAAACCAAGCAGGCAGGCAGGATGGCCTGGTGCCTAGCTAGCCTCCCTTCCTGCCTGGTTTCCATCAAAAGTTTCACCTGAATCAACCCATTCCCGCAGAACATTTCATTTCCCTTGAATCAGGATTTTCTGGTGGAAACCTGGAAAATCTTTGACCAGCTGTAGTCAGAAGAGACCATTGTGATTATCTGGTCTGACCTCCTACGTAGCACAGGCCAGAGAATTCAACTCAGTAACAAGCCCAGCAACTTTTGTTTAAACTAAAGCATATTTATTTCTTAACATTTTAGCTGAGCCCAAGTCTAGGAACAAGTCTTGAACCCCAGGAATTTGCTGCTGGAGTTGATGATCTCAGCGTTTTGCAGGATCTGGCCCTATTGCTAAACTTTCTGTGACGTTCATTGAGCTGTTTCCTCCCATTATATGCTATTGTATTCTCTCCTCTAGGCAATGGCATTAGGCATGACCACAAAGCAAACTGAATTAAAAACAATAATAATCAAATCACATCAAAGGGGGAAGCACTGAGAATTGACAGGGCTGATTGTTTTTATATATATATATATATATATATATATATATCTTTTTTGCCCAGCCAATCACTTCCCTGGCTGGAGGAGATGAAAGCAGAGATAAGAACTCTGGAGATGGAGTCGAAGGTTTCTGGTTTGGCTCTTCAGCAGCAGAGAGATATTTCCCAAGTGCCTGTTCCCTGGAGAAATGCTATAGAAATAGAGTCCTTTAGTGAACTGCAAAAGCAAGTTCAATTAGTAGAAAAGTAACAAGTCTATATTAAGTCTCAGCTTCTGTGCAGCTTCTGGAATCACCCCAATAATGGTATTAGAGGCTTTTAATATTGGCTAGTACTTTATTTCCTTTACATTCTGGGTGAGTATGTGTGTCCAGCACTGGCCAGGAGTAGGAGACTGGCAGTCTCCCCCATTCTGGCTACTAGTCCTCCTTGATCCTCAGGTACAGCACCCCATTAGTCCAGCCCTGCTTTGCTTGCCCAGCTCGGCCAGTTAGACCCTCAGTGGCTGCATCCCATTACCTCAGCCTAGGGCGCTACTCTACCAATGGACTCCAGTCCTGATCTGTAGCATCCCTGGTCGATTCTAGCCTGGATCCCTCCCCAGACTTAAGCTGTGAGACACAGAGCAGAGGAGCATGTTTTCAAATTGTTGATGGGCAAGTTTTCAGTTCTGCCATTCCCACTGGAGGCCATGGTGATAGTGTGACTGAATCTATGCTCGTCTGGCCCAGAGTTTATGTATAAATCGCCTCTGTCATCTGACCCAGCTGGTGTGGGTGAGGGTCCTAATCAATGTGTATGAGATCAGGGCTTTGATGGGGGCTAAGACTCAAACCAGACAAGACTCAGGGTATGTGGGATAGGTGGGAGGAAGCAGCTAGAGGAAATGGCAGGCCCCAATGGGGAGGGGTGGGGGAGGCACCCTCTGGCGCTCATTAATCACTCCTGTGGGGGTCTCCCCTGTGGGAGCCATGCTAGATTCTCAAGTCCTCTAGACGCTGATGCAGCAGTGGCAGCCTATGCTGCTCCTGTTCCTTTGCACTTGTCAAAATGAGTGTAGCCATTCCCATTCAGGCACAATCTCACTGCAGCCGCTATCAGCTTGAGACAGGGTTGCTGCCATGAACTCCATATAGAGCATCATTGGAAGGCCATTTGGACAGTCCAGTTATTTGGACATAACAGAATGTGGACCTGTTATGTCATCTGCTGTTACCTATCAGCTCTGTGTTCTTGGGAAACCAGCCCACAGCCCACAGACTTTGCTTGAACCAAAGCTGATCAGAAGAAAGACTTACAAAAAGCAATGAAAAGGCAGTGAGAGACACACCTAACCCCCTCTGGACAAAGGTGACAGAATTAAGGCAACTCCTCTCATTTGTATTGAAGATAGGACAAGGAGCCCTCTCTATTAGCATACAGAATGGAGAACAGAGATTCCAAGGCAACAACTGCACTGAACTCTGGGACCAGAAAAGCAGGGAAGCACTGCATGATGGGAGATCTCTGCTCCAGATGTTAATGAACCCAGGCCTGCACACACCCAGCTCAGTAGTTATCAGACCAATTGCATTGTGAGCTCCCTGGAAGGAACACCGCCCATAGCCAGGAATGAGCAGTTCCTATTGTCTAACCTGAACAAAACAACTTTGGTATACAACCTTGAGCCATCAGTTTACACATAAACAAATCTAGTTTGTTTGTTGAACCACTGTTGTTTCTCTACAAAAACCCCTACCCATGCTCAAGTAAGCATTCTGATGCCTGGATCCAACATCTGCATCAGTTCCATTGGGAGATCATCGTCTTCTCACTGATCATACTGGGGGCTCTGCCTGTCTCCAGCACTCCGGACCCTCAGCTACCACCACCACCTGGGACTCCCAATTGATTCAAGCTTCATGGAATTGTGAGAATTCATCTCTCTCTCTCTCTAGGTATAGCTTTCTGACCCTGATTTGTGTGATAATTTACAGTTTTTTAAACCTGACTTTTATAATTACATTGAAGTTAGATTTAATATTATAACTGTTTTGTTTGTTTGGCTTCCCTTGTATGGTTATTACCTGACAATAAATAACTTTCATGGTTAAGCTGGTTGCTTTTCTCTCTCTCTCTCTCTCTCTCCCCCTCTCCCCGCCATCGTGGGTGTTCTTTGGCTTCCCCGTTCACTCTGCAGCAACGCTCCTCGTACCTAAGCTAAAGATCCCTGCAGCTTCCAAAAATCCTGTGGGGTTTGCTCATCCAGTGGGTTACTACCAGAACAATTGTAACTTGAAAGTGAGGATAGAGACGTGCTGAACTTGGAATATATGAGGGTGGCAGCATGCAAGTTCTGCTCGACCCAGCCTGCTCTGGTGTACTCTGTTCCAGTGAGGTGCCCGTGGCATATGGGGATGACAGATTGGAGATGCTGTTTGACCCAACCTGATGAGTTCCAGGGCATATGAGGGGTCAGCTTGGGAGTGCTGATTAACCAGGTCCTCTCAGATGCGCTCTGTTAATGTGTGTGTGTGTATTTGTCTGATTCCGAGGCTGGAAGAACCAAGCCTTGGGGAACCTAGGTCCTGTAGGCTACCTCCATTGGGAGGGAACTTGCAGAAGGAAGAAGTAAAGTTCCGTATAAGAACACAAGTAACACAAGCAATACATTGATATAATTACAGAACCCCTCCCACCCAGAAGAGTAACTCTAATAAATAAGCGTACCCCAAAAAAACGGGCAAATCTGGTAACACCACCTCCCTTTCCTTCACATAGCACAAATTTCAAACCCAGCTGCCTAGACAGAGGCACGTACATCCTTCCTTAGGCCCTGAAATAACTGGTCTGATTTTCCAAGGGGCGAGCATGCCCTGCTCTCATTGATCTCAGGGATGGGAGCGTTAGGTCTACTGGTATGAGTTTATATATTTGGAGCATGCATTTTGCTTGTGTTTCGGTCTTTTCTTGTCTATGTGGGGTTATTGTGGGCAGCCTTGGTCACAGATGCATTATGCTCTGGTAGCAGTGAGGTTGTTGCTCATCCTGTTCACCCGTGGGAGTGAGTAGCCGTCACAACCCGCTCACAGAGAAAGCCCAGTCTCCTGCACCCATGAGTCTCGCTTCTCAGGTTGATGGTTCCTTTGCTCCAGCGAGATGTAACTGTAACAGGGGGGTTCACGTTGGACAGAACAGGGAACTGTAGCCCTTCTTAGTGGGGTCCTGCCCACTGCTGCCTTTGTAGCAGAGGACAGTAATCTTCTGTTTGACACAGATTCCACAGGCAGCTAGTGAGGGTGACTGGGATGATGGGCTTTCAGTGGTCTGTGTTTTAGGCCCATGGCAGCTTTTTAAAGACTGATAGGTCAAGCCTGGAGGTGGCCATGAGCGTTGGGATAAGCAGGGCTAGGCCCAAACCCCAAAGGAGAGAGTGTGGTTGTCTTCTTGTCAGCTGGGGATGGGTAATGGCATGTTTGTAGCTGTGTCCATGGCTCTCTAGGAGCAATGAGGAGTCTAGGAGAATGCTGAGGTGGTGGATCATCTTAATGATCTGAAGGCAGATGCACTCAAAAGAGGGTGATTGTGACAGGTTCTCTGTCACGCCCCTCTTCCAGAGCCCGCTGGCTGTCCCGATAAAGTGCAGAGAGGCTTTCAGTTATGCAGCATCTGTGGCTTTATTTACATATACATGGTTCTCCCACCACGAGTGTTGAGCTATATACAAGGCTTACAGAGTTAGTTCCCTCTTTTCCTGCAGTCAGCCCACAGCTAGGAATCCAACCTTTCCCTACCTGGCTTTTCTTCTGGCTCCCAGCCCTTATAACTGCTAGCTTGTCAGGCCCGCAGGTGGAGCCAATCCCCAGGCCAGGCATCAGGTCTGTTTCACCAGCCCCAATCTATTTCCCTTGATTGGAGCTGGCTGAGCACGGGTAATAAGGTGCTTTTGCACAGGTACCCTGCTAGAGTGAAGTTACATAGATGGTTAGTTCTCCAAAGTGCTTCCAGCCCCTCTGCAGGATCACCTCCCATTGCTGATCCCTGCTAAGCCCTGAAGAGCTGGCTCTGCGAATGTCTGATGTGAGGGGGAGGCAGAGATAGGTGCCATGAAGGGGAGGTAGAGCTGGGTGCTGTCTGCACAGTGTGGGCATGTGAGTCCTTGATGTTTCACATGGTGGCCTAGTGGCTCTACACATAAGGGGAGCAGGATGGGGAGAGGATTGATCTCTCTGCGGTGTCACTGATGAAGGCTCTGGAGGCAGAGAAGCAGGTGTGCATCACTACTCCCTCGACCTGGCTAGAGAGGAACAGCTGAGGTCATCTCATGCAGATCCCACTGACTCAGCAGCATTTCATAGCTGACTATATCAAATGTCCCAGCAGTATGAGAGGGGGTGTCTCCTCCTTGTCCAAGAGGAGAGTGGCCACTAGCACAGATGCTGTCCTTGAAACCCAACTGTGAGGAGTCTAGGATACCGGCAGTACCTAGGTGAAGCTGGAAGAGACTCTCAGTGAGTTTCTGAGTGAGCTAGGTAGTTAGACACTGGAAAAGTCGGCTGCATAGAGCACTGGTATTAGATGAATTATGGTGGCTTTGAGGGGATGCATTTCTTTTCTTGAAAGAAGTGGTGACAATCTCAGGAGTCCCAGAGGACCTCGAACCAAGTAATGCATGGATCAAACTCTGGGGTTAGCTTGCTTTTTCTTGTGGTGATTCTATGATTTTCTGTTGGCCTTCAGGCCGAATCCGGAGAGGTTAGATAACATTAACAGGCCTGTGTCTGTTGTGTGGTTCCTGGCATCATGTGATGTGACTGGTTTTCTCTAAAAAGTAGCGTGTTTCTTTTCAGCAGCAGGCAGGGCCGGCTCCAGGCCCTGGCACGCCAAATGCATGCTTGGGGTGGCATGCCACAGGGGGCGCTCTGCCGCTTGCTGGGAGGGCAGCAGGCGGCTCCGGTGGACCTCCCGCAGGCGTGCCTGCGGCTGCTCCGCTGGAGTCGCGGGACCAGCGGACCCTCCACAGCCACATCTGCAGGAGACCCACCGAAGCCGCGGGACCGGCGAGCAGCAGAGCTCTCCCTGCGGCGTGCCGCCATGCTTGGGATAGCAAAATGGCTAGAACCGGCCCTGGCAGCAGGTGCAGGGTTTTGAGATGACAAGATGTGTCTGGGTTCATAGGTGATTGGCACAGTCCAGAGGGATTTACTGAGGCATGAGACAACAGCTGCCATGATGAAAAAGAAGCAGAATTTCTTTGCTTCTTCCACAGCCAGGTTATAGCCTCACAAGCATCCCAACCTGCCTGACTCTGCCTGTGTTTTCCATCATTTTCTTCCTTCCCACTTCTTTTTTCACAGGTTGCCGGCGCACCATGGACATCAGTGGGGTTGGTTGGGTCGGAATGGATGTGTTAGGGCCAGAATGTCGATAGCTGTGGTTAGTGAGTGGACATAAAGACTCACTAGATCTTCTTATACCATGGCTTTTGGGTGAGGTGAAGTTACCTTCAAGGACATTTTAGAATTTGACTGATTCTGTGAGTTACTAGGACAAGACCATTGCAGTTGCTGCTTCTTGTCTGGAGGGGACCTGACTGCAACATAGAGAAGATGGTGTCCGATCCAGGATGGAAAGGTATTTCTTGTATTCCTTTAGCCTCATTCAGTCTGATAATCAGGCCCAAGGTATGACCTGCTGCGTGTGCAGGTGCAGAGGATGGAAGCCTGCAGAGGAGATCTGAGCCATCAGATGCATTGTTAGCATGAATGTGGAAATCTCTCAGAACAATAATGCATCCTGGGAACTTTCGCACTATATCCGAGGGAGACTCAGGCAGCTCGTTTAGTTCTTTGGAGGTCTGTAAGCTACCAGGATGCACGTGTACTGCTCACTGGATTGTCAGGGTATTGGTAGCCTTTGGAGGATTTGTCTCTGGGTGGCCTCTCTTGCATCTGAGACTGCACTGGACTAAGATGGCTGCTCCCCCTACAACCTAAGTTTGTGGCATGATAACTAGCCTTGGGGGATAAGAGGACCTAGCACTAAGCCTTCAGTATCATCCAAACAGATTGCTGTGATGCAAGCCAAGTATAGGACTTCTGCTGTGATGACGGCCAGACCATGTCAGCAGAGACTGCGTGTCACCATGAGACATGCTCAGAATGTGGCCAGCTGGGAGTTCGTTTGAAACTCAGACTGCTCTGATTCCATCCACTCACTTCCCCTATCGCCACGTCCCTCCTCCCAGGCCTTCCTTGTCCCTGTAGCATCCAGCGACTCGTCATTCAGAAGAAGTTCCTTGAGGACCACATTAGTTGGTTCAGATTAACTTGGTTAGTGCTGCTGCTGCCATGTGATAAAAGATCTTCTGGAGAGGCAGATCCATAACACAGAGAGACAGAGCTAATTAGAACATGCATATGGGGAGAAACAGGAGCCCATGCATTCTGAGACATGGCTATTAGTCACTCTCGATCAGCCTTAGCCAGGCATCTTGTGGATGCATGCCCAGGGATGGGTGGAGGGTGGGGAGGCCAGGAGGAAATTTCTCTATGGATTTTTTTCCATTGCCCATCTCCAAGAAAAATTCGAGTGTCTGTCAATCAGACACAGCCCTAAATGCCAACTGTTGAGCCTGTCTGTGGGATGATTCTGGTCATTGTGTCCAGCATGGAGAGAGGAGGTGAGATCTGGTATGTGACGAAGAGATGGAGGAAGAATCAAAGCAGCAGTGGAGCCCTTCCCCCAAGCATGATTGCCAGAGAGCAGAGGTCAGCCTTTCTATCACAGCCTTACTGGAGGAAACAAACCCCGTTTATCCTCCATCAAGTGGGGAGTTTCCTCAGATGTTATGTTGTGCTCCAGGATGGCATAACAAGTTGAGACTGGAGGACCAGTCAGGGTCTCAGAGGGAAGCTTGGAAGTTCTATGAATCAAGCTAGTAGGGTGTCAGATGAGGAGTTACTCCAGGTTTACTCCTGTGTCACTGAGATCAGAATCCAGGCCCTCATTGCCAGCTGAGCTGTGAGTTGAGACCACAGCAAAGGACTCCCCAGTTCTGAGCTCCTGCATTGTGAGAGGAAGCAGAAAACCAGTTTGAGAACTGAGTCAGCTGTGAGAAACATATTGTGCAATTGTCTCTCCAAGAACAGGAAGGGACCTGCAGGGAGCTGGATGGTGAAACTTCACAAGCACATTCTGGAGTTCTGCCTATATCAGCAGGGCACATTTTCATCTTTCCTCTGTCTCCTTCTGTCTTTCTTCAGTTGTGGCTGGCAGCACCTTCTGCTACATCTGCCCTCCACTCATACTGCTTTGCTGATTCAATTCCTGTCGAAAGATGCAGAGTCAGATGGTTTAAGGCTCCACTGGAGATTCAGACAGCTCCATTCATAACACATCTGGGGAAATCAACATGTAAGGAGTGTGAAGAGCCCTTTCCCAATCACCTGTTAAAGCATCCATCACCGTAGCATTTAGGAATCAGATCTATGACTAGTCACCATATTTCACCTTGTGATGCTGTAAAATGTTCTTTAGACCTAGACTCTCCAGCCCACCCTCGCTTGAGTGAGATTATTTAGCAGTTGTCTTCCTGGAGCCAGTTCCAGGCCATTAATGGGTAAAAAAATTAATGATCATTTAGTGCTAGATGTAGCATTGTAATTCCCCACCAATCCTATGACTATTATGAAGACAATATGATAACCTGGATCACCTGATTGTGAGTCTCATTTGCTCTCAGATGTGCACCCAGGCAGGCATGAGAAAGACACAAGGTTTTTGGTTCCAGGAAACTGACTTTGAGGGAATGTGAGAACTTGCCCTGCTACTCTGCCTGCCTGGAACTCCCTTAATCTATATTGCATCTCTCTCCTCAGGTGACTCCTCAAGTCATTCTTCAGTTTGGAAATAACTGAGGAAAGAGAAAAAACTAGGGGGAAAAAAGTAGGCACCTGAGACCATAAAAACCACAAGGGAACACTCGAAACTACTTCCCTCAACACCCTAAGAAAGTTTCCTTCTAAAACTACAGAACCTACATAAAGTCTTCAGAAGCCTGCAGACCTACAGGGAGATAATAGACCCAAGAGTTTTCTCAAACATCCTCAGTAATAATAATCAGAACCAGGGAAATTCTCGACTCTCAGATTTGTAGCTTTCAAACAGCTAAATCGCTACACTAGGTGGCGCAGCAGACTGCTAAGGATGCGGTTCAGAGCTGCCTATTGAGTGTCTTAATAAAGCAGGATACGGACAGCGGGTGCTTAGAAATATTTATATGTGAAATTCAGATCATATGAGACTCAATGTACAACCAGCAGCTCCAAAGAAGACACATAACCTGGGAGGGAACAGGGCAGCTCTGCTTTAGTGAATTGATCTTGGGGATTCAACATACCTGGATTCTTAAATTGGCCACTGATTTCCTGTGTGACGTCAGGCTAGCCATGTAATCATTCTGTGCCTTGATTTACCCATCTGTAGTAGGGGGATAATGATACCTAACTGCCTGTATAAAGTACTATTCCTGGCACTGGCTATTGATGGAGACAGGCCACTGGCCTAGATGGATCTCTGGTCCCTCCTGTCTCTCAGCTGAGATGTTAAATTGAGATCTTGATCACTGAAGATCCCGTCATTCTTTTCACAAGAAATGTCCCACATTCCTGCTCAATTTCCAGCTCATGTAATTTGCACATTCTACCTCCCTCCCTAAAATGTCCCTGCAGTTTCAGTTTGGAACAGTTACTCTTCCCTTCCCATCCTAAGAAAACCACAGTTGTGTTCTGCTACTGGTGCAGAATGGCTGCAGTGGTCCACACTAGAAGCAGCCGCAAACACTGGTGATGTAGTCTGCAAAATGTTGTAGGATCCTCAGGCAGGACCTGAAAGGCACTTGGAAGGTAGGTAGTTGTATTACAGACACAAAGAAAGGTACTGGGGACTAATATTGATCTCTGCAGTGGAAGAAGCTAGGGCTTAAAGTGTATGTGTTGGCTTTTGCCTATGCTGTTACCCTCTGGCCAAATATTTGCAGAGCAATTGGTAGGACTGCCTCCCATCTGGAGTGGCCATTAATGTCTGGGAAAAGCCTCCTCTCCGGTGGAGTCCATGCAGAAGGGCCACCTCCCACCTGTGAGCCTTCCAGCTCCCCACACTTGACAAGGTGCGTTAATCTAAGGCTGCAGAGACCCAGGTTCCCTTGAATCTTGTTCATGTTAAGTGTGCTGCTCTTTTGCCTTTGGGTGGAGGGATAGCTGAGTGGCTTGAGCATTGATCTACTAAACCCTGGGTTGCAAGCTCAACCCTTGCGGGAGCCATTTAGAGATCTTGAGCAAAATCAGTACGTGGTGTTGCCTGGAGAAGGCAGGGGGCAGGACTCGCTGACTTTTTCCGGGTCCCTTCCAGCTCTGTGAGATAGGTATATCTCTCTATATAATATAGCAATAAAACCAACAGAGGCAAATTTAAGGGCCACAACTAAGAGAGATTTTATAGCTCCTCCTTTCTCTGCCCAATGTGACAACACTGTCTTTATCAGCATGAAGGCAACACTTTCTGCTGCTACTGCTTTTGCTTTTTTCCATGTAGCAAATGTAATCACCTGAGGGCTATCAGCACGGTTTGAACCTGGGACCTCCAACACCAGAATGCAGGGATGTCACAGCGTAGGGCTAGAGAGACCCCTTACAGTCCCCCAGGGAAGGGAATGTATGCAGCTATGCTGCTCCAGGAGCCGAAGAGATGCCAAATTGTCACTCCTCATTAACATCTCCATTTTACAAGTGGGGAAACTGAGGCACAGAGTAGCAACATGACTTTCCTTGGGGCCCACAATAAATCAGTTGTAGAACTGAGACTAGAACCCACTGCTTTGAGCACCGAACTGCAATCTCTGACTGGGCAAGAGGGACATCTATTGGAAATGCAGAGGACATTCTCCTTTTCCAATCTATGTTAGTTTACGATGTTGTTTTCTTGCATACATTAGCTTGGATGTTGGACCATGGCCCTTGGTTCATCTTCCTGTTCAGGTCACATGAATGCTGGGAAATGCACTGGCAAGGAAAATGCCTCCATCATACTGGGACCGAACACAATAATAACAAGGCTGATGACAGAAGGAAAATCAGTTTCATGTCCTAGAGTTATCAACTGCTCCTTGGCCACTTCTCAGCGCAGGGCACAGATTGTTTTGCTGCCATCTGAAAGACACTTTTCAGGGTTCCAGTCACAGCAAACCAGTATTATTATTTATTTTATGGTAATACCCATCACTCTCTCCCAGCCAAGATTGGAACCCCATTCTGCTAAGTGCTGCACAGACACAGAGTAAGAGAGAGTCGCTGCCCCAAAGAGTTTATAATCTAAATAGACCAAAGGGAAAGAGAGGCAAAGGGTCTTGCCTCCAGGTCAGCATCAGAGCTGGGCTTGGAATACAGATTCCGAGTGCTAATGCAGGGCTTTATCAATGGGGGTGACTCTTCAAGCAGCCTTCTCCACGAGGGTACCCTGAGATGTGAGATGGTTATATCCTGAGACCTGAGCCAAATAGCCTCTTCTTTTGGACCATTTCCAGCTTCCCCCTTGTACCTGACTCAGTACCACTCATTACCTTTCTCCCTTGCCTAACGGTCAGCTCCAGAAGCAGCATCCTTGCTGGAGACAACCCATCTAGGAAAGATGCTCCAGGGTGAGGAAAAGTCACAGCATCTCCTCTGTGGTTAAGTGAGGTGGGACAAGGAGGGTACAGAGATTTCCTCTGTGTAGCCACATGGGCAGTGGGTTACGTGCCCATATCCTGAGAGACGTCCTTGCCTGGAGAGATGTCCAGCCCAGTTTAACCTAAGGACAGAGAGAGACTCATCTTTATATTTGCTCCAAACTCAAAGACTAAAACTAAATGTCTTCAGGGACCAGATCATCAGCTGGTATAAATCACCAATGCTCCACTAAAGCCAATGGATTTTCATCAGCCAAGGATGCTCTTTGGTGGTGGTGTGCGTAGCGAGGGGTGGGAAAGGACATGCCCTCTCTCTGCTTGCAGTTCTGCATTGCCCTCCTTGCCTTTGGGTCGGCTCACTTACAGAATCCACTTGTCATGCTGGGACATGCAGCTCGTTTGATGACTGCCAGGACACGAAACCCTGTGTTTTTACTTATTGAATCAGGACATTCTTGGCTCCATGTCTGCAGTTGGAAGGAGAACCAGGCTGGCACTGCATGTGCACCGGTTTGCAGCGCGCTCCTGCTCGCAGCCAGCAACTCCAACTGCTCCCTCTCACATGCTCTCCTCGGGGTGGTTCGCAGAGAGGGCAGCAGCCAGCGAGTCCCACCGGGCTCCCCGCTTTTAGTGCAGTTTGTAGCCGTTTTTAAATTATTTTGTGCACGGGGACTGGGTGGCTCAGGACTCTAGTACTAGGGCATGGGCATTAAAAAGTCAAAGGTTTCCAGACCTGACCTACTCAGTTTAATAACAAAGGAAAATGGCACCATCAGTGGTCTCTGTGAATTGGTTGTTTGGTCTCAGTCCAGTCCCTTAAGGGTAGGCATCTGCATCATAATAACTATTAGCATTAACTGAGCAGAGAGGCCAAATGGATCATGGAGACTGAACTCTCATCTCGTACCAGCTGGTGCTCCTTCCATATCAGGGTTGAGACATACTGATGGCATGGCATGGAGGAAGCTTATTCATTGCTCATGCTGCACCCGTCCTCTGGGCAGAGGCCTCCAACTCTGTGCTGGTCAGGCCGGGCGATTCTTCACAAGCACTTAAAACACTTCTATATATATATATATATATATATATATATTTTAAAATTTAAGAGTGAGAACATGAGCTCTAGATGAAGCCCTGCATTGTGCATACAGGTGTAGCATGAGCTTCCCGCTCTGCCAACACACATCCATCGTGACCTGTAGCACCCACACTGACCTCTGCAGTTCTAGTGGGGGCCCACACACAGCTCTGCCAATGTATGTCCCTCTCTAACAACTGAGTCATGGCCAACTAATTGTGTATCTGCTAGCATTGCTACCTTAGGGACCATCCTGTTCTCTAGCAACAGGATCATATACCAGGTATCACCCAAATGGCTGGACCATGCCTCTGTGGTTATCTAACCCTCTAGCAGTTCTGCTGTGCCCTGGTGAGTACCCAGTCAGTGCCCTAGCAGCTGAGTTATGTCCTCCACAAGAGGTGTCCAGCCAGAGAAATCAGCTCAGGCTTTGTCTACACAGAAATGTGCATGAGTTTAGTTAAGCAGGTTCCATTAAAGGAATGCAAACCTGCGTGTGGATGCTCTTAAAGTGGTTTAGAGGTGTAAATGTATAGCAACCCAGCTTGAGTCAGCAGGATTTCATTAAGCTGGCACAAACCTGCACAAGAGTGGGCATGGACAAGAGCAGAGACACCACCGAAGGCTGAGAACCAAACTCTGTACAGCAGGGGCTTCAAGAGCATGCATTTTCTAAGGCTGAAACTTTTAGAAAGCAGCTTGGAAATAAAGCAAGAAAGCAAGAAAGAAAAAGTTCTTTCTGTTGTCATGAAAAGTCCAGGGAAGTCTCTATCTTCCCCATGCCCTCCTAGGGAGAGAGGTTGTTGGGGGGAGGAAGAGACATTGTAACACCATCAAACGCCAATCAGAAGAATTGCCCTGGGAATGTTAAGTGACTTTCAAAGGTGTATGCAGGGCTGATGCTAAAGCCACTTGTCAACCTTTTCCCTTTGAGAAGCTGCACAGAGCAACCCACCCTGACACACGTACACAAATACTCTCCCCGCACAAGGGAGGCTTGTGATTTTCTGACAGTTTGTGGCCTAAGGCAAGCTAAGTGAAACCTAGCTAGTCTGTCCAGCTGCTCTGAAAAGTGAAAGGAGTCGGCACTGGTAACAGGAACTGGTTTGTCTGCTACTGGGCCCCTCTCTTTCTATGGCACCAGGTAATGCAGCTGCCGGGTCTCCTTGGCAACAGATTACAGAGGGATTAGCGGGTTTAGGTTTGCTGTTGTGCGAGTAGTGTAGTTCCGTTTCCAGCAGGGACAGCATTGTCTCTGGGCTGTTTGTGGCAAGTGGCTGTGCCATCTCTGTGTACCCAGGAGCTGGGCTGCGGGGAGGAGGGGTGGGTGTGCAGGGGGCTCAGAAAACAGGTTCATAGAATCACAGCATTACTGATGGGAAGTCCTCTTGGGATATGTGGTGCACCCAGGGGGCCAGGACAGATTGTGCCCTAGTCTCCAGGGCCTTCTCAGTACGGGGAGGAGGTGACCAGCCCTCTGTGGAGAAAGAAGTGGTTTGGGACTATTTAGAAAAACTGGATGAGCACAAGTCCATGGGGCTGGATGCACTGCATCTGAGGGTGCTAAAGGAGTTGATGGATGTGATTGCAGAGCCATTGGCCATTATCTTTGAAAAATCTTGGCGATCGGGGGAGGTCGCGGATGACAGGAAAAAGGCTAATTTAGTGCCCATCTTTAAAAAAGGGACAAGAGATTTCGGAACAAGCAGCCATCAGCCTCACCTCATCCTGGAAAATTTAATGGAGCAGGTCCTCCAAGGAAATCAATTCTGAAGCACTTAGAGGAGAGAAAGTCATCAAGGCGAACAGTCACATGGATCACCATAGGGCAGTCATGCCTGACTTACCAATTGCTCTATGAGGCCAGCATAAATGTGCTCTTGGATTTAGGGGAAAGCACTGGATTTGTTATTCCTTGATTTAGTAAGCTTTTGGATAAGCTCCACAGTATTTTTTACCAAGCAAGTTATCAGACTAAGACGTATTGGGCTGGATGAATGGATATGAAGGTGGATTAGAAAGTGGCTAGATTTGTTGGCTCAACGTAGTGATCATACAGGCTCCAATGTCTCAGTTGGCAGCAGTTCAAGGCAGAGGGCCCCAAAGTCCTCTGGGCAGTTTGTTCATATATCTTCAATATATGATTGGAGATATTGTGGACTGCACTCTCAGTCAAGTGTGCAGATACACTTAAACTGGGAGGAGTGGTAGAGTACGCTGGACGGGGTGTAGGAAATAAGAATACAGAGGGACCAGAACAAATTAGAGGACTGGGGCCAAAAAAACCTGATGAGGTTCAAGCAAGGACAGGTGAGAGTCCTGCAACTTAGGACAGAAGAATCGCATTTATGCTATTACAGACTAGGGACCAAAATGGCTTAGAACAGTTCGCAGAAAAGACCTAGGGTTACAGTGGACGAGAAGCTGGTATGAGTTGACCAGTGGACCTGTTGCCAAGAAGGCTAATGGGCAATTTTGGGCTGTATAAATGGTGGCATTGCACAATCGAGGATGTGATCATTCCCTTGTTCGACATGATGAGGGCTCATCTGAGTACTCTGTGCCAGTGTTTGAGGCCCACACTACAGAAGAAGATGAGGAAATGGAAAGAGTCCAGCGGAGGGCAACAAAAATATTAGGGAGCTGGAGCACATATATTAGGAGGATAGGCTGAGGAAACTGGGATTGTTGAGTCTGTAGAAGGGAACATGAGGGGGATTTGATAGCTGCTTTCAACTACCTAAAGGGGTTCCAAAGAGGATGGATTAGACTGTTTCTCAGGGGTAGCAGATGACAGAAAAGGAACAATGGTCTCAAGTTGCAGGGGGAGGTTAGGTTGGATATTAGGAAAAACTTTTCACTAGGAGGGTGGTGAAGCACTGAATGGTTATCATAGGAGTGGATGGATCTCTGCCTTAGAGGGTTTTAAGATCAGGCTTGACAAAGCCCTGGCTGGGATGATTTAGTTGGGAATTGGTCCTGCTTTGAGCAGGGGGTTGGACTAGATGACCTTCTGAGGTCCCTTCCAACCCTGATATTCTGTGATTCTATTCTATGATTCTATGGGACTTCCACCATCTCCCCTGGGGAGGGGATCCTGGCAGCTAATGCAGCCCACCATTGGAAACGTTTCCTCATAGTCTTTGTCTTCATCTCATCCCAGTTCTTCCAGCTGTGTCCCATGGAGTTCACAGTGAGCCATCTCTGCCTTGCTCTGTGCCTGAGGGCAAGTCCCAGGGTTCTCTGCAGCCAGCTCAGCCTAATTTCTGTGGCCAGGTCTGGGGCAGGCCTGGGAATTGGGGGACAGCTTCAATTAAAACAATGAAGGTGATTTAAATTGAACTGAACATGAGAATGAATAATCCAGTCAGCACACAGCAGCTGCCATCGCTGTCCAATTCAGTTCACACCTGGCACTACAGAGGCGGGGGTGAAGGCGAAGTCCACTCCCTCCCCTACCCCATGACCTTCAGAGGGCTCCAAACTATTGTCAGAAAAGCCAAAACATATAAATTAGCCAGTGCTAAGCAATGGAAGTGACAATGAGATGCTCTGTTATTTGCAGCTCTGTCTGGTGCATCATTTGTGTAACTGACACCACCACACTTTCACGTTCATTTTTAAAATAGCAACATCCTGGGACTCCAAAATAGCCACGCGTCCCCAGTAATGGTACCCTAGAACTGACCCAGATTCTGTTGGACCAACAAGAGGGGAATTCGCTCCTGAAGATAACATTGGGCTAACCCAGGGACGTCAGCTGGGGGTTAGAAGGGACGGGCCATAAGGGGTAAAGGTGACCATCTCCCTGTGCCCTGTACACACACACACACACACACACACATATATATTACTGATCCAGAGCATGGGAAAGGGGCAGGAAGAGGATGGTGGTGAAAGACAAAAGAGGAGGAGGAAGGATGTATAGGGAAATTAGGAACCTAATGCTAACTCCTGTAGGATGGGATTGTTAGTGCACTGGACTGGAACTCAGGAGATCTCAGCTCAGTTCCCAAGTCCTATGTGATCTTGGACAAATCACTTAAGCTGTGTGGTTAAGATTTTCCAAATTGACTAGTGATTTTGGGTGCCCCTTAGCTTCTGGGTGTCCATCCCAATACACCTTCCACTGTCCTGGTTTTCAGTACGCACTGATCATAATCATCTCATCTCACCTGCCCTCTGAAATCAGGACCCCTTCAGGCACTTCAGGTTGGGCACTCACAATCACTGGTCACTTTTGTAAACCTCGGCCTTTGTGCCTCAACTCCCTGTCTGGGGATACTGCTATTCTCTACTTCCTGGGGGTCTGTGAGTGTAAATCTGTTCATGTGCATTACTAAGGTGATGGCTGGCAGAGAAAAACCTAGGGCTAAAGGAATTCCCATCACATGGTGACATCCATGCCAATACTAAAGGAAGCATGAAGCTCTAACACAGGACATGCCAAATAAGGGGGTGGTAAAAGCACCTAACAGACCTTTTCCCATCTCCAGATACAAAGGTCCAAATTTTGCTTTCACTTACTCCAAATTTACCTCCGTGGGCTGATCTATGCTAGACATGCTACATCGGCTGGTGAAGATGCTATATGCCAATGCGCTCACCCATCAGCATGATTCTCCTCCTCTGCGAGAGGCAGATGCTGTATCGGCGGGAGAGCGTGTCCCGCCAACACAGCACTGGTGCAGATGGTGCTTACGTTGCTGTAACTTGCGTCACTCGGGGGAGGGGCATCTTTTTCACAGCCCTGCATGACGTAAATTAGATAGATTTAAGCAGTAGTATAGACCTGCCCTGAATCTACATTGGTGTATCCACAACTCGAACAGGGCCTACTATGGCTAATTAAGCCTTTGGCCAGATGCAGAGTAACTGGAAATGGTATGTGACCAAAGCCAAACAGCATCTGGAACCATAAATGACACTGTAATCTCCATTGTATTTGATCATTTATTGCAGCAAGACGTTAGTAATGAAAACAATATCAGTCATTAGCCAGCAATTAGCAGGGCCTTTTCCCAGCCGCCTCCTTCGCACTCCATCCTCCACAGCCTTGCAATCGCTCCCTCCTACTGGCCATTCTGTCCTCCCTTGGCTTCTGAGTCACTGAGTGCCTGGTTCTCCTCTCCCACCGCATTAAAATTTGCTCAGGTCTGTCTACATGAGCTGCAGTCACGCCCAACAGCAAGCTTGCTCAGATAGCCAGCCATGGCCCTTGTAATAAAGGAGATGCAGGATGGTTCAATGGTTAGGGAACTAGCTCTAGCATGCAACGACCTGGGTTCTGGTCTCCACTCTACTGCACCCTCCCGGTTTGGCCTTAGGCAGGTCTCCTAGGCTCAGATCTTCAAATGTATTTAGGCATCTAACTCATAAATTTCAGTGGCCATTAGGTGCCTAAATACCTTTGAAGAGCTTAATGTCTCTGGGCCTCAGTTTCTCCATCTGTAAAATAGGGCTACTAATACAGCATGATTGTGAGGGTAAGTACAGCAGTGGGCGAGGTGCTCTGAGCCTATGATCATAAGAGCTCTACCAGTGACTCAGATAGATAAAGCAAATTAGGACTGCCCCATGAATTCTGGCCACTGTGGCTCTTTGTAATCCAGCTGTTGTGTTGTCCAGACTCAGTTAGGCCCCTGCACTTCCTCTCCCCTTTGCAGGGAGGCCCAGGTGGGCGCTCAGCCAAAGAGGCAATACGCTGTTTACTGTCTATTACTTAAACATTAATCTTGTTTAAGAACCAGTTAGGCGCTGGCTGCTGAGTTTGTTCTGTGCTGCACGGCTGTTGGGATCTTGAAATAAACAAGCCTTCCTCCTCTCCCTCACTTTCCTGGGGTCTTTATTGCCCCAAATAAAAAGTCAATCTGTGTAATAGTTAACTTTAATTGCCCAGCCCTGTGTTGGCTGCATGGTACCACGCCACCTGGGAGGCTTTAGGGATTTATAACCATTTGAAAAGACAGATAAAGGCCCAGTTAAATGGGCTAAAACTCTAGTTTCTGTGCAATGACTCTGCTGCTGGGGACCTTACCATTGGGCCTAGTCACAGCCCAGAACCCCAATGTGATCATTTGTATCTCTCCGTCACCTCTCCCCAGCAGTGACTGAACTGGGTCTCATGCTGATAGGATGAAATGGGTCTGAGTCACAACACTGGGATTTCCCTTTCAATCCCCCACCCCACAAAGGTAAAGGGGTTCTGAGCCAGGCCTTTGTTTTGGACCTGTCTCACCCTAAAGGAAACGTGTATGTCATTCGGCAACCCTCAATGTACATCCTCATTGAGGCTGGGAATGCAGAAGATGTTGCAATCTTGTGTTAGGAGATTTGGTGGAGGAGTCTTATGTGCACACGTTACAACTCCTGGTTGGTTAGGCTGGCACTGGCTTCCTGCTGCAATTCCTGGCCACTTGGTACTGCAGCACCAGTGACTTGCATCTCAGTCTATTATATTAAAACAGCCCAGGTCCCATTTGGGACCCCTGTGGTCTAGACACTTGACAAACTCAGCTGTAGAACCGGTCCTTGCCTGGAAGAGCTTTCAGTATTAATTCCAAGCTGAGAATAACCACTCAGCCATGAATTTCTGGGCTATAACCTGGTGGGGGCCCAGACAAAGGTGTAGCCAGAGCACCAGTAGCCACCGGTTGATGGCCCTCAATGATCCCCACTGAGTTCCTGAGATACCTGAATAACCCGTTGAGCTGCTCTCTCTCTTCACAGTGCAGTTAATTGTATTTTCCCAAGTCAATGGATAACTTTACAGCCTGGGCCATGAAAACATCAAACAGAGCAACCTTGGGGAGAGATTTTTTGTCAATTCAGTTTGAAAATGAAATTGGCCTAAAAGGCAATGATTCAGCTGGCATTGCTAACTGGCAGACATCCGTAGCCCTGGCATGTAAAAGAGCTGTTAAACAGCGGGCAAAGTTCAGAGCACGGCTGCATCTGAAACCCCTTGCTGCCTTCTACTATATTCTGTGTTCTGCCAGCCATTGCCCTGTATGGGAAGCTAAGATGTTAGAGCCATGACTCTGGGTGCACCCAGCCTGTAGCATGATAGTGTGATGATGTTTGACATGTGTAGCTTGGCTACACAGGAACATCCAAGAAGATTAATCCAGATTAACTACAAATGTGAATTTGAAGTGGATTAGTTAAATCCCTGTGTGGATGCTGTTAGTCAGAATTAAAGTGGCCCCAATTCAGTTTAGCTTACTTCACTTTGGAAATATGGCCTAGTATACACCTAAAAATTAGGTTCGGTCGGCCTCCTGGTATTTGCCTTACTTTTTATTCCTTCTCCAAGCCCTGCCTCCCTGTCCTTGAGTGTTGGAGCCCCTGGCATTCCTCCAGCTTTAACAGCCCCATAACTGCTCAGATCAGTTAACAGTATCGAACTAGGGGCTTTACAGCAAGTGTTGCTTCATTGCCGAAACACAAACAAGGCCAAACGGGCAGTGCAGCTCAGGCTATGGCTTTGCAGCGGGTGGTGAAAGTCATTCTGAACCAGGGGCAGGAGTGGGCCATTGCTGGAGGAAATAGCCCATGGCTGTCCCAGAAAGACCAGTGGCCTGTGATGAATGTGCCATCACAATGCTGTTTGCATTTGGGTTCCTATTCTCTGGTTCACTAGGACACCGCTCTCTGCTGGCTCTGCTATCAGTGCGTCCTCCCATAGCAGAGAGGAACCAGAGCTGGGGAACTTGGTGGCAATAACTTAATCTATGTAAACAGAATAAGGCTTTGTTTCTATTGAGGATTTCAGACCTCAGCAGGCTGGGCCCTGGCCAGAGCAAACCCATTCACGGAAATAGGGGAAACCACAGTTGCTATTGGCATCAGAGGAGGGTTAGAAACTGGGGCAAGTTGCGTTGATAGTGGGTTTGCCTGTCTACGCTGGGGGTTTGGACTGGTGCAGCTCCACTAAGACTCAGTCTCACAGACAAGGCCCATGCGTCAACCTGAGCCTTTGTCTCATATTTAAACCAAGCCTGATTTTTCTCCCAGTATTTCTCAGAAATCTGACCAAGCCACAAAGGCTGACGCTAGCTCCACATCCCAACTCTTCTGTAGCTCACAGAGTTTGGGGCCCAGCCCAGCTCCATTGTTTATTTCATATACCCACCGCTCCTCCACCTGATCCCAGCTGAGACCAGAAGCAAAACACACATGACACCTCGGACTGATATTTTCATTGATGAGCCAGAGCGCTCACAAGAGAGTTTGTGCTCATGAAATTGTTTTTGGCCCAGCTTTCAAAACAAAGAAGCTCAGATTTGAGGCAGAGTCAGCCAATGGCTAGAATACTGGGCTCAGATTTAAGAGCTCTGGGTTCTGGTCCCTTGTGACTTAGTGCTAATTCTCCTCTCTGCACCTCCACTTCTGCACCTGTACAATGGGGATGCACCTTACCCACCAATGTAAGACGCTTTGAGACCTGTGGATGACAATGCTCAGATATTTTTATTGTCCAAATGGACCCAAATGTTGGGAGCGACTGAAAATCACCCATGGCGAGTCCTGAGTTTGAATCCTGTTTCTGTGCTCCTGTTAAAAGCAAAGTGCTCCCACAGAGCAAGAGATTGAGGCTACATCTACACTATGGGATTATTCCAATTTTACATAAACCGGTTTTATAAAACAGATTGTATAAAGTCGAGTGCACGCGGCCACACTAATCACATTAATTCGACGGTGTGCGTCCATGGTCTGAGGCTAGCGGCGATTTCCGGAGCGTTGCACTGTGGGTAGCTATTCCGTAACTGGAAATAATCTTCCTAATTGGGGACTCCACAAATGTTCACCGACGGTGTGGTCCATCCTAGGTTCTAATCCTGAAAGGTCGACGCGGCGGGATATATCTGTGGAGCGTTGACAGGGAGTTGAAGAGGGCACTGATTATCCTGGCTGCTAACTATCGCACTAGTCCGTCAGCTTTCTGCCCAGATGGTCACCACTAACTGAGATATCTGTTCGTCCACATCAGTCTGCTACTTGTAGAATTCTCGGCTGGAGGAGCCAGCCAGTGGTGATCGGGATCTGGGGGGCTGGGAAGAATCTGGGTGGTAACCATGCAATTCATCAAAGAGAATAATTTGGCGGCGTCGAGCTTGGAGTCCCGTTACTTGCCGAGAGTGGTCGTACAGATCACTGCATACTGCGGTACGCTCAACGTCCCTATCTAGGAGACATGGGCAGAACGGCAACAATCAGTTCCTCCTCTCCCCGTGCAACCTTTTATCCCGGATGCCCTGGCAGAATACGCATCAGCAGCAGCAAACGCATTGGAGCCCGGTTCAGTGTTTGCCTGGACTCGTCCTGGGCCGGAAGGCATTTTTTTCTTGACATGTCGACCCTCCCCCCATACATTTTCTTGTGTACCTGATTGAACCTCGTGACAAGGATATTCTCAGCGAGCGACACTATGCAAGCATTCAGACGGTGCGCTTTTCCATGATATTAAGAGATATGTCTATCAGTTGCTCGCTCGCTTAACACGTCGCGGCATACAGGCAAGAGTGAAGTTAATCTGTTCCTCCTGATATGTCTGCTACTTATCATGGGTGCCCCTGGCTGAGATCGGGCCAGGGGTGCAAAGCAAAAACTGGAACGATTCCCGCAAGTAATTCCTCCTTTATGGTCTTTGTAAAAATAGAATCAGTCCTGCATAGCACAGGGGGCAAGTGTACTAGCCACGAACCCTGTATTAAAGAGCACAGATGCCCTGTGTCACGATTGCAAGAAATGATGAGATACTGCCTATTCAAGAGGGTGGACCCGCGCAACACCCTAAACCGTTTTGCTTCCCTCCTCCCCAACCTTCTGGGCTACCATGGAAGTGTCCCCCATTTGTGTCAGGAAGTTATAAAGATGCACAAGAAAGAAACAGAGACTGTTAGTAGAGAAACTGAGGGGAGGCAGCCTCCGGGCCTAATGACAGTCCCACGACAGAACATTAAGCGATCGTGGCAGGGGAGAGGAAGCCCAGCATAGTGCTGCTATGACAGTGGCCAGGCCAGTTACAAGAATCTTTCTTTACACAGGAAAAAGGAGGGGGGCTTGATGGTAACTCAGCCCCCAGTTGCTATTGATGATGATCGGTTACCAGCCAGGTATTCTGGTACCACAAGCAACCACCAGAGCAATTTTCACCTGAGGCCACCAGAAGCACTCACAGACTGAATGGTGACAACAGATATCAATCCTATTGCACCAATCTGCCAACAAGGAAAGAGACAGGAACGGCAGATACTGGCTCTTCACTGCTGCAGCATTCACAATTAACAGCAACCTTCAGTAGACATAGGGTGACATTGGAAAGAAAGTCAAGAAACTATTTCTTTACCTTTTTTTTCACATGCGGGGGAGGGAGTAAATTGACAAGCTATTGCCTTGAAACCACGCCGGGACCAATGTGTTTTGACCCTACAGGCATTGGGAGCTCAAGCCAAGAAGCAAATACTTTTCAGAGACTGCTGTGGACTGTGGGATAGCTGGAGTCCCTCAGATCAGCCCCCTCCTCCATGAGCGTCCAGTTGGAGTCTCTGGCTTCCTGTACGCTTGTCACGGCACCGCGCTGTGGTATAGCCCTGGAGATTTTTCTTTTTTTTCAACAAATGCTTTCGCATTTCGTCTTCTGTAACGGAGCTTTGATAGAACAGATTTGTCTCCCCATACAGCAATCAGATCCAGTATCTCCCATACGGTCCATGCTGGAGCTCTTTTTGGATTTGGGACTGCATTGCCACCCGTGCTGATCAGAGCTCCACGCTGGGCAGACAGGAAATGAAATTCAAAAGTTTGCAGGGCTTTTCCTGTTTACCTGGCCAGTGCATCCGAGTTCAGATTGCTGTCCAGAGCGGTCACAGTGGAGCACTGTGGGACACCGCCCGGAAGCCAATACCGTCGATTTGCGGCCACACTAACCCTAAGCCAATGTGGTAATACCGATTTTAGCACTACTCCTCTCGTCGGGGAGGAGTACAGAAACCGATTTAAAGAGCCCTTTATATCGATATTAAGGGCCTCGTAGTGTGGATGGGTACAGCGTTAAATCGGTTTAACACTGCTAAAAATCGGTTTAAACCTGTAGTGTAGACCAGGCCTGAAATGCACAGGAAACTCCACATTTAGCCGCGCCTAAGGGCAGTTTATTTATTTATTCTACCCCCCACCCCCACCCCAGCCCTGTTGGATGGAGTAACTTCCCTTGCTTTTATGTCTGTTGTTCAAAGGCACCAAGGCTACCCTCTTGGAACTGCAGCCTGCTGGGACTGGCGACTGCAGAGAGCCACAGATGAAATGTTGCTGCATGTGCAGCACACTCACACGGCTGTTGTTCTCGCTCACGGAAGACAGAGCAGCAGCCAACTCCCTGCACTGAGGGAACAGCTCCCTGCTGGGCTTCCAGAGTAGCACTCCACAGGTTTGTCCATGTGACCCAAGGGCCAAGCGGATCAGCTGAGCACATCCCAGAAGGGCCATGTGGAACTAGGATGGCATGCGACTGCTGGATACTAAGCCAGCTTCAAGCCCTGGAACTTCTGGAACTCAACAGCAAGTGTGTGTGTGTGTGGAGAGGAGGTGCAGATCTCTTCCCCTTCTCAGCTCCCTCCACCCAACCATGCACCCACTGAAACAATGCATGTGGTCACTGAGTTCAGTAGGAACTCAGTCACCTCCCAGGCTGACCAGGCAGACGCACCTGAAGGGTGGCTGCAGCTTGGAGTGCCTTAGCACTGCTCCAAGAGAAGCTATTTTAAGCCACTCAGCAGGCTGTTCCATGCTCAGTCTCACAGCTTCTTGGGCTGGGTGGAGTGAGTTTGCCCTTGTTTGCACCACCACATTAGGATTGCCAGACGTCTGGTCTTCAACTGGAATGCCTGGTCAAAAAGAGACCCTGTCAGCTCCATCAGGTATCATGTCCGGCACTTAGGTGGAGGAGCAGCCAGGGGGGGCTCCGCACGCTGCTTCTGCCTGTAGGTGCCTCTCCAAGAGCCAGCTCCACATCTCCCATTGGCCAAGAATGCCATGGCCACAGCCAATGGGAACTGTGGACCCGGCACTCATGGCCCGCGCTCCACCTAGGAGGTGAACATGCCACCACTTCCCGAGAGCCGCATGGTCTTCCTCCATCCCTGGAAAATCCTGGGGCCGCCTGAAGTCAGAGCCTCCTGGAGCCCCCACGAACCATACCAACCAGAGCAAACCAAACCCCCTCCTGCACCCCAACCCCCTGCCCCAGCTCGGAACCCCCTCCCGCACATCAGACAACTCAGCCCCAGTTGCCTAATGGATAAGGCAATGGCTTTTAAAGTCAGAGATTGTGGGTTCAGGTCCTATCTGGCGTGAAAAACTACTTTCTGGTGGGGGAGAAGGAATAGCTCAGTGGTTTGGGCATTAACCTGCTAAACCCAGGGTTGTGAACTCAATCCTTGAGGATCTGGGGCAAAAATCTATTTGGTCCTTCTTTGAGCAGAGGGTTGGACTAGATGACCTCCAAGGTCCCTTCCAACCCTGATAGTCTATGATTCCCAGCCTGGAGCCCTCACCCCAATGCCCTGCCCTAGCCTGGTGAAAATGAGTGACTGAGGGAGAGGGGCTAGAGTGAGGGGGGGGGGAGACAGAGCATCAGGGAAGTGGGTGGGGGCAAGGGTGTTCAGGTTTCTGCAATTAGAAAGTTGACATCCCTGTGCCACAGGAAAAACTTCCACTTCAGGCCCTGGAAGACTGCTCCTAGAATGTCCAGACTCTTCTCATGCTGGCATTGTGGCTGCAAGCACCAGAGCAACACAAATGTCATTGGACAGATTCAGAGCTGTGATGTGCCTCATCCTCTAATCCCTCAACCTGCCCCATCAGACAGCATATCTCCTCCCAACCTCTGATGCCCTGCTTTCCAGCTTCCCTGGCCTGCTCATCTCTACAGCTAGCCAGATTGCCTGCAGCTGGGGGCAGAAAGGGATTTGGAGTATCAAAGGCTGAGCATGGTGCTGGAGCATTTGACACCCCACCAGTGCAAAGCATGCTGGGATGGCTGTGTTCTAGCACCCTTTACAGTATAGGCACTGGGCTGAGGTCTATACTCAGTCTGAAGTCAGGGCTAAAATGCCTACCGACCTTGCTTGGAGAAGGCCCAGGCCCTTAGTCCGCTGCTGGCTGAGGAAGAGAATCTGTTATTACCCCTACCCCACAGAGGGGGTGATTGGCCATAAAGGGTGACTACACCCAAATGAGGCAGAGCTGTAGCCAGGGGAACAGTGCTGGAGCTGTCAGTATATATGTACAGGAGCTGGCACTAGCTCCTGTAACTATAGCGTTCGATACACATGCTACTAAACCTGTTGCATGGTGTCTAGCACAGACATGCCGCACGATGCAGACATGTAATGCTGACAGCACGGCACTCGTAGCCGCCAACCGTTGTTCTGTGTGCCATGTAGGCTAAACAAACAGCCTGGGCTCTGGTTCCTCAGGCCGCCGCTGCTCGCACCTGCAGGGTCTTGCCTAGCAGTTTAGCTGCCAGTTTGCCCTTCCCATGCTTTCAGTGCCTTGCGTGTGACCTGGTGGCCCAGCACATGGCTGAGTCATGGATCTGTAGAGCCAGCAGTAGGTCTACAGACGGTTTTGTAGAGGAGACAGAGCTGAACCACCATGTGTGAGCACCACAGAGCTGGGGGCTGTTTGGATCTGAGCGTTTGCTTCAGGCCTAATCTCCAGCTGTTATATTTTCAAAGAGACTAGCCCAGGAGACTGAAATCTCTGTTTAGCCACAGAACAGGTACAGCATGTATAGCAGCAGAGAGCGCACGCACGCATGCACATATACACACACACAGCACTGTGCAGGAGGGCTTGGGAACTGTTTCTCTGTTTTGCCAGGGCCAGAGCAGGCAGGAATCTAGGGACCTCCCACTTCATCTCTGTTGCAGGAGTGACCCAGGAAAACTGCAAACGGACGTCCAGGGAGAATCCTTGGATAAAGGTTCTAAAGGAGGAGTGAGGAGGGGGAGGGGAAAGCTGCTCACCCTATTGTTTACTTTGATGTTTTAGGCCCAGCTTTTGAAGGTATTTAGGGGTTGCTCTGCTGAGTGTTGCAGGGCCTATGTGACTCAGCTGGCTAAGGACCATTTTCATAGGGGATCTAACCACTTAGGAGTAGAACTGAGCAAACTTTAGTGCACAAAATACTTTTTCAGCAAAAAAAAAGCCAATGCCGAGTCTGTGACACCAAAACCTCACACAAATGTGGTTTTGATTTTGCCAAACAGATTTGGTCGGAGGGGGGGAAGAAATCCTCAAAAAAGTGACATCTTTCAATTTTTCACTTTGAAACTTTTCATTCAAACTGTTCATGAATTGTATTTTAAAAAATCAAAACTATTGACAAATGGTTGAAATTGACATGAAACATTTCAGTTTTGTCAAAGTGAAACATTTTGTGTCCTCCCCTCCCCTTTTTTTTTTTTTTTTTGCCATTTGAAGAAATTTTCATTTTTGCTTCAACCTGAAACATTTTTTCACCCCAGCTCCAGTGAGTAGCCCTGTCACCCTATGGGGCGGAGGAGGGGAAGGCATGGAGAACAAGGCCACTGGTGTAGCATTGTGGCAAAAGCTGGCATCACCACTGCCCATGTTGTGCCCGCTGTGTGGCTAAAAAGAGGTCACCAGGCCCCAGCGATGGCCACCCAGTGCTGTTCTCCATAGTAAAGCCCAATTTTTCTTTTGTTAGTGCTGCTACTCCAGGGCTGGAATTGTCAAAGGAGTCGCAGACACCCACATCCCACAGCATTTCAGTGCATTGGGTGCATAGTGTCTGTGGCAAGCTCAGCCCAGGCCCTTCCAGTGCACGTGACCATCACAGCTGCCATTTTCAGTGCCTCCCTAGCACTCCAGTTCTGCCTGCAGTCACCTTCCTATGCTGGGGCACGTGGGCTCACATTTGCTGTTAGTGTAGAGGCCTCAGGTGTTTCCGCACTGGAGCAGGGAGAAGTGGCCCTATCTCCTTCTCCAGGCTGAAAAGAGAAATGGATTTATGGCACGGGCCACAAAAGTGCTTGAGTCAAAGCAAAGTGTGGTGCACCACAGGTCGGTATGGCCGGCTGGAGCACATTTAGTGTGTGGAGCCGCTGTGGGCTGTTTCACACAACAAGGGAGAGCTGGTAGGTGTGCTCACCAAGCTGGGCAATCAGGAAAAAATATTTCAAAAATACCTGGGTTTTTTTTAAGGGGTGGGAGAGTATGGGCATAGTTTAGGGGGACAGGATGCATTACCCCACCCAAAAAAGAGGTCAGGCTGGGGGTGGGCACACACAGGTTCAAGTGCTACTTCCCCCGATTTCTGTGAATGCCAAGCTGTCTGGGGCTTTCTCTGCTCAGCGTGCCGGGGATGGGAAAGAGGACTCTCATTCCCACGCTGCGCCTCCCCCCAGCCAGTTTCCGGCTTGCTTGGCCCCTCTCCCAGCAAACCAGGGGGAGCAGAAGGGGTGGCATGGAGTTGCTTCTTCTGCAAGGTGCTTACTGCCTCTGCAGCTGGATGCTGCCTCCTGTGAACTAGTTCTAGTCATCGTCCCCTTCTATGTGTGCTGGGTGCCCTGCATGGCCACCATCCTGTTTTCTGTACAATGGTGAGTACCTGCAGTGGGGCAGGGGAAGGGGGCGGGGTGGGGCAGGAAGGGGGATGGGGCAGAGTGGAAAGGAAAGAGGACGGAGTGGGGAGAGGAAGGATCAGTGGGGAAGAGGAGTGGAGGTGAGGCCAGGGAGGGGGTGGGAAAGAGAAGGGGATAGGGGAATGGTAGGGGGAAGCCCAGCATGCACTATCCCCTCAGCAGCAGCTAGGGCTCCCCCATTAAGCTGGCCCATCCCCCAGCACTGGCAGCCTAGCGACCACTCCTGGTGGGGGAGAGACTCAGTGGGTCATGGGAGCCGGCTTCAGCATGCACGTATGTGCGCCATCCCCCTGCCCCCTCCCCCAATAGACCAGTCAACCTATGCCTATGTGGGGGAGGCTTCTAGGCACTGTGACCCCTGGGCAATGGAGTGCATGACTATGACCAGCGCAGTCACGGTGGGGCATTGTGGTACAGCTGCTGGAGGACTGGGACAGCCACACAGCTCACAATGTCTACACTTGCAACGCAGGGAATGTGGCGCAATGCCATTTGGTCAGGTGAGCAGGCTACACAGGAAATAAATTTAAACATAGACACGTGCAAATAGGTTGACACAAGGTGACTTACTGCAGCCTAGTTAGTTTGGTAGCATAGAGGAAGCCTGAGGTCTATTGACTGCTCTTCGGTTTCTCTCAGAAACCAGATCCACCTCCTCCTGTATCTCTCTTCACCATCTCTCCCCCCGCCCCATATTTCCATGTTCCCTCTCCCCACAAGTCAAACCATTTCATTTGTAAAGTTACCCCCATCCCCTGGAGCAGGTCAGATTGTGTTCTGCCCTGGGATCACTATCTTCTTGGGCTCTGACATCTGGAGCTTTGCCAGCATTCTGTCACCGGAGCTGCCTCTTTTTGAACCTCCCCTTTCTCCCCCGTCCAAAAAAAAGAACCTGATATTTTCCTTTGTTCATGAAATAAAAATCCTGAGAATGTGAAAACAAACAAAAAAAACCCCTTCCTCTACAGTGCTGGACAAAGGGGAAACTTTTATAGCAAGGATCCTGTCACCAAGACAGAGAAGCAGCTGCCATTGATGTAAGCATCATAGCAGAAGAAAATTCACATGTGCTCCAAAAAGGGAGCTCTCATTTCTATCCCTCCTGAGATATCATGACCCCAGAGGAATGGCATCTCTCCCGAGAGTAGGGACACCGACAAAAATGCCCAGTGAAGGCTGGTAATTTTTTGGTGCTGTAAAAGTCCTGCTTTGATTTGATCCGAGGTTTCCCTGGGCGCTCCAGGAGCTGACAGCAATCCAGAACTCTTAGGGACAGACTTTCAAAAGAGCTCAGCACTCAGCAGAATCTGTTGCAACAGTGGCAGCAGGGCTGGGTAGGAAATGGTTTTCTCGTCCTGTGAAAAAATTTACCATGCTGAACAAATTTCCCATCCCAAAGTGAAAAATTGTAGCAAACTGAAAATCTGGAAAAAATATTTAATTCAGGTCAATCAAAATGTTTCATTTAGATTTCAACCATTGGGTGGGACGTGGGGGGTTAACCTTTTTTGGTTGTAATTAGCTTAATTTTCAAAACACAAAGTCATTTCAAAGCGGCAAACTGGAGTTTTTCATTGAGAAAACGAGTGCGCAGAATGTTTGAAAATTTTCTTCTAACCATTTTTTCGAGTCAAACCTTTGTCAAAAACCGACCCATTCCCATGCACCATTTTGGTTTTGACATCCATATTTTTCAGTGAAAAAAATGTCAAAAAATTCCCAACCTGTTCTAAACTGGCAGCTCAGCACCAAAACCACTAGCTAGACTTTTGGAAGAGTTCAACCAATTGAGTGCAAGTTGGGTACTGAGCTATTTTGAAATCTTGACCCCCCCTATTAACTAGTACCCTTTACTTCGTACATGCTCATACAGCTTATCCCAGTGAGCACTGCTGTAGACATGCGCAGATAGATAGAGCTAGTTTCCTTTACAATACCCAAAGCCACTTGCTGCTGGTTCTCAAACAAATTTGAACCTTAACCCAGGTGTGTTGAAGGAGGTCATTAAGGTTCATGGGCCTGTCAAGCACACCCGGGGAATGAGTTTCAGGTCGAGTGTACAGCAAACCTATTATAGTTTGGTGTCACAAACCTTGTGGAAGTGGCAGTTTCACATTTCTTTGATCTCAAACCAGGCAAAATTGGGCAGTTGTGACTGACTTTTCCTTTGAATTTTGGGATAGGTTCAAACCCTAGAATCCTCAGGTGTAAATACTCCTGAACTCTGGGGAAAATCAGCTGCAGTTCTTAGCTTTGCAGCTGGTCACTAGTGGCTAGATTTCCTAAAGTCCAAGGCATTCAGCAGCTCCCATTGGTTTCAATAGGAAGTGGCAGGGCCGGAGAGGGAAATTCTCCCTTGTTCTCAATAGGAACTGCTAGGTACTTCTGAAAATCTATCTTCCTCCTCATCCATTGACGTCAACGGGAGTTTTGCTGTTGATTTCAATGGGAGTGGTTCTGATCATTCCACTCCCATTACCCCTTGCGTACACAGACCAACATGAATGGGAGTACTGGAAGAGGGAAGTAGTTCTCAACTTGCATAAGGGTATCCCAATCTGGCCCAATAGGAGCAGGAGCTGGCCCCCCAGCTCAGCAATTGGACACCGAATCCAAATGCAGGCACCAATACTCTGAGGCACTTTGGATCCTTTCCATCCATTGCAAGATGGACCTATTCCAAGTCCCTAGCAAATCAATCAAGAGCCACAGGCATACAAAACATGCTTGTCTCCAACGTGAATGCATTTCCAGGTTTTCCAGGAGGCTCTTTAGAGGAAGGAGTGAGTCAATTTCACATGTGATCTATTTCACTCTCTAGACTTTCTCTGGGTCACTTCAGATATTCCAGTTATTCATCGGCCCTTGCGAACTTGTCAGGAATAGTGGGGGTCTATAGTCAGCATAAAGCCAGCAGAGTAGTTGATAAGCAGTAACCATCAGCCCAAAACAGAGGTTTGATAGTGCTCAGGTGTATGGGCGTGTGATTGCCTCTTGCTGTCTGGATCAGGCATGTATGAATATGAGACATGCTCAGTTCATACTAGCAGCATTGGAAGATCATGTCATAACTCATCTCTGTAAATGCCCGTAGAGAAGGAGACTGGAGACCACGTCAAAAAAAAAAAAAAAAAAAAAAACCAGTTAAACTGAGCAGTAGCACCTCTTGCTATGCTACTGACAGCTCTGCTAATGCATCTCAATTCAGCATTCCCCCCCACCCCCACTGCTCCAGTCCTGGTTTCCCCTGAGCAGAGTTTGTCAACTCTGCAGCCTGTGGGTGGTTTCAGGAATTGTATAAATGAGACCACCAGACTCAGTGCTACCAGTTCATTCCTTAGTCTCCAGTGGTGAAGGGTATGCCAACCTGCCCCATCTGTTGGCCTTTCCTGCAGAAACACCTACTCTGAGCACAGAGAGACACTGTTTCCCACCTTTGCTTGCTTCTTGTTTTTCAGGTTTCCTGTGGAATCGCAGGGGTGAGCAGTTCAAAACCTCAGCATGACCCAGTGCTCAGCTGAGAGCTCTGCCCCAGCCGCAGTCTAGCCACAGGCAGTCCATGCAATCAAAGGCCACTGCGGACAAACCTTAGTTCAGCGGATGGCCTCCAGCTGCACTCTGGTGCTGACTTGGCTGCTACTTTGGGAACTTCAGAGCACTTAGGAAAAGCAGGCTAGGAAACATCATTATAGATAAGAGATGGGGTCAGGAAGAGAAGAACTTTGATCATGGAAGACATTGATTACTCAGATTCAGACAGTGATAACACAAGAGCATAGATTCCCATGAGGGGACCTTGCCCCTGGAGGGAACTGCTGTGTTTCTTTCTATACACTCTGCTGAATAGCTCCAGTCCTCCCATACCAGCAAAACGAGAGGCTATATCTCTGCTGCTGCAATGCAGCCAATTGAGCACAAACAGAGCTGCTGGTATGGGAGCTCCAGTGCTTCCTTTCACCCACCAGGAGTACTCAGATTCTGAGAAGCAGCGTTGAAACCTACAGGGAGTGGAGCTCCTAATTTGAACAGAATGCTCCTTCCCCTGTCCTTCAAGCCAGCTTCTTTGTAAGCTGTCTGGCCAAATGTTGCACCATTGCATAATCTCTTACTGTCAGCTTGTCATGTCTTAGCCAATCATCCCAGTTCATACTACATATTGCATCTATCTCTGTCTATGTATCTAAGCAGCCATCACCAAGTGATCTAAGCACCATATAAGTCAGAGCCATAACACATTCTCTATTAAATAAACAGTAGGATGTAGTCTCTCCACTGCTATCTTGAGTGAGACTATTTAGTATTCGTCTGCCTAGAGCCACAGGCCATTTTCAAGAGAAGAGGCTATGGATCTTGCACCATCTCCTAAATGTAGCATCTCAATTCCCCACCATTCACATGACCATAATGAGGACAACATGACAGAGCAGAACCTAAATCATGAGTTTCATTCACTCTGAGATGCTCCCACAGGCAGGGGTCAGGACACAATAAGAGGATTTTTGGCTCATCTCCTTAAGGTATTTAGGCACCTAAGTTCAAAAAAAGTTAGGAACCTAAATAACTTTGAGGATCTGGCCCTTTCTGATTCCAGGCAACTGAGTATGAGTGACTTGCTTAGTTCCCCTGCCTGCCTTGGACTGAAAGAGAGACTCCCTTACTTTTTCTTGTGGCTCTCTCTCCTTGAGTCACTCTGCAAGTCACTATTCAACCTGGAAATGGCAGCAGAAAGAGAAAGAAAGACTATAAACAAGATTATAAAAACCACAAGCGAAGATTCTAAAGCTACTTTTCGCAGCCTCCTAGAAAGGTTTCCTTCTAAAACAGCATAAATACTAGAGAAGTTGAAAATTTTTGACCGAAAAATCTTCCCAGTGCAATAGTGTTTTGGTTTGTTTGGTCAAACATCTAAATCTTTTGTAGGAAAATGATGATTTTGACATTGTTTTCTGATCTTTTGCAAGGCAAATTCAAACAAAACATTTCATTTTGAATCAATAGTCGGCCATTTCACAGTGTGAAAAATATCAAAAAATGTTGGCATTTTTAAACCAAACCTTTGGCTTTGATCAAAAATGGTCACATTTTTCATTTTGACATTTCCAAATAGAATTTTTAATTCCTTGAAAATGGTGGATAATTCAACTTTTTTGGCCCATTTTTTAGACAAAAATAAAATGTTGAAATCTCAGCATTTCCTGGCGCATAGAAATTCTATTTTCTGAACTGCTTTAGTGACTAGAGTCTTCGCCAAGACCAAGTGGAGTTGGGGATGTTTTTTTTCAGCTAAACATTTTTTTGGTAGGAGAATGTTGATTTGTCAAAACTGAAACTTTGTAGAATGGGTTGGTTTTTGACAAATTTCCTAATTACAAATTTTTCTTTCAAAAGTTTCAAAATCATTTCAAAATGAAAACATTCGGTTCAAAATGACTTTTCATTTTGAAATTTAAATTAATGTAAACAAATGTAAAGAAAAAGTGAATTTAAAAAATTTCAAAATTCTCAAAAGGAAATGTTTTGCTCAAGATGATCCAAAAATTTTTGGTATTTTTGGTTCCTGAAAATTTTTGAGATTTTGACATCCCAGTTTGGGACAAGAAAAAACTCCTGAAAATTCTTGTGATGGGAAAACCATTTCTTGCCAAGGTCTAATGCAGAGAGTAAATCAGTGTAGCTTCTCTGACGGCAATAGCAGTAGATCTGAGTTTTGCTTTAAGTTTAGATTCTTTTGTATCTGTTCTGGCAAAGGGAAAACACAAAGCAAATTGTTTTGGTTCGTTGGAGGTGGCATCGGCAAGGTTTTCGAGAGCTCCTCAGGATTTGTCTGACTTTGAAGCCCTACCATCTGTCACCAACTTTATCATCAGACCCCAAGAGAAACCCAGCAGAGACAAGGCAAGGTTCCCATTGAGTGTCAGTGGAAGGTTTGTATTAAACACAGCCAGATTTCTATCCATTTTGAAAGTTGACAAGCGCCTCATGGTTTTGGGCTTCATGAAAGATTCACCCAGCATTATTCATAACATCACTGGGAAAACAAAAACGTAAAGGGGAATGAATAATAAAAGCCGTTTACTATCAGATCATTCATCTCTCATCTGTTGATCTGTCAGTGAGGCCTTTCACATTGGGATCTCAGTACCGTATCCCAGAGAATCAGTGGCAGAGCTAGAAAAACGATCCAGGAGTCTGGGCATGGGGATCTATTCTCCACACTGGCCTCTCACTGAAGTCAAACACAGTCACCAGCTGGTGAGCAGGTAGATGTGACCCTTGTTCTTCTGAGAAACATTACAACTTCTGATAAAAATCAGCTTTGCTGGCTGATACCTTGATGTATTCAACCCAGGGGCCAATATCCTAGGGTGGGACACAAGCCCTGTCATTTAGTGTTCTTCTGCCCCCAGTTGCACAGACTCAGAGTATTGGTACCTGACTGAGCAGTCCCCTCAACAGGGGTGGCTCTTAGGTAGACAGCAGCTCTCCTCCCATAGGCAGTCAGAGATACAGAGTGAGCTGGGGTTTAATTCATTAAGGAGACAGTGAGTGTCTGGCATGTTAAAGTCCTTTCTATGGCCCCATCTCTGTTGTAACTGAGCATGTCACAAACATTAATGGATTTTGCCTCCTAATGCACTGTGAGAGGGTGCTGTGTAATTATCCCCATTTTACAGATGGGGAAACTGAGGCAATTAAAGCTACAATTTTCAAAAACATTATTTCAGAGGGCCTCTATTTTTGGATGTGAGCCCTCGTAGGTTTAAACATCTTGCCCAAGGTCACGCTGGACATCTACAGCAGAGATAGGGCTATAATAGGTCTCTTGAGTCCCAGTCTAGGACCTTAACCTTAAATCCATCCTTCCTCTCTGCTGGTACTCTTAATGCAACACTTTCTCTTTCCTTTAAAGGCAGTAGAGAAATGGCAGGACCATTGGGTGGGAGATACTCCATATGCTTGTTCAGAAATGAAAAAACAACATGGAAACCATGCCTGAGTCCATGGGTACATCTATCATGCCATCAGCGGGTGCAATTACCATTTGAGTAGACATACCCAAGCAAGCTTTTAGCTAGTAACTTGGGGGCCAGAGCACTGAAGCCACTTCAGCATGGGCCAGACAAACCTGCCCAGAACCCTGTGCTTTCAGTACGGACATACTCAGTGTCTCTGTTGTGCAAGCAGCACCGACAGGCCGAGCATGTCTGTTATCTGGGCATTTACACAGCACTCTGAGGCGTAGTGCACCATGCCTTTGGGAAATTGACTAGGAGAGGCACAGTGAGGGATGCCATATTCCTACTGGACAAAGCAATCCCAAAGAGCCAGCAGGAGAAGGAAGGTGACACTCATGGGGGCATGGTTTATAAAGATCTGTTTATTTCATTCCTTTTTGTAAAAAAAAAAAATATATATAATAATAATGTACACATTGAGTTTAACATCCAGGACACCCATTACATCATACACCCATCAACTCACACTTGAGCTTTTTTTTTTTTTTTTACTCAAGGGAGGGGTTTTATTCCCTCCGCCCTCGTCCTCCTCAGAATCCCCCAATAAAGAGAGCCGCTTGGGAGACTGCTCCTGCAAAGTCGCCTATGGGATTCTAGGAGCCAGGAGAGGTGTATGCCTTGGAGGTCAATGTTAGCAAACATGCTTTGTCTGGGCGGGGTGGCAGGTCTTTCAGATGGCTCCATGAGGGACCATTAGCCTCACCAAGTATATGGTCATTTCAAGGCATGAGGGGGCCCCCAAGTCTAGGGGGAGAGTAAAATGCTCATTAACCCTTTAGCTGCCTTTCCTTGCTGCACATTCTAACAAAACCTAACACCACTCGTAGCTACACAATATAGGATAAGGGTGATCAAGTATCATGCTTCAGGCTGGATGATGGTCACCTGTGAAGGGCTGGGAGGAATTCTCTCCCTTGCTTTTCCCTACACAGTGTTGCACAGTCAGTTGCGTGCATTTGAGGAGGAAGACAGTTCCACTTTCCTCTAAAGCATCAACTACAGGCAGAATTAGATAGCTCAGTGGCATGAGGAAACAGCACCTCCTTCAGTGCCCCTCTGCTATTTTTCACCAACTTGAGTGGAACAGCCCACCCTCAACCCACTTGCAGAGCGCAATGAAGTTACTACAAGCCTTAAAACTGCTGTCTCTTGATCTCAGGAATCTGTCCACAGTGAGATGTGTTAGCAACTTGGTTACGGTATTTAAGGCAGGTAGCAAGAAGCAGGAGCTGGGTGCTGGGATGGTGTTTGGTGCGGGGATAGAAGAATGAACATCCCTCCCTGCAGGATAATTTTATTACGAAATAGCAGATGAATTAATATTTTTTTAAAAGTAACAAACAAAAACATATCCAGAAAATAAACCTTCCACCACAGTTTTCCAGATCCCAATTTGGTGTGTGTTCATATTATACAGTAAACAATTGCTTCAAATCCGCATACAAAAACCTGTACAGCATTCCCTACTATTTACAGAAATCCCTCTGCTGTGTTACATGCTCAGAAGCACAAACAACGATGAAAAGAGGACACTTACGCCCCAACATTTTGTTCTGAAGGAAGTTCAGGAAATCCAGCTAGTGGATCCTGTGTCCCAAGGTGTTTAGAATATAGAAATAACCCCCAGTGCTCTTCCCAAAATTTCTGATGGTCCATTCTTCTCAGTGCCCCACGAAATGACCATATGTTGATCTGGGCTTATGTTTATTTTGAGAATAATAATAGACATGCCAGTTGGCTGTGAGAGCCAAAGACCTGCTATAATGATGCTCCACCTAGCAAGGAGGCACTATCCAAAAACCACTCTGGAGTATGCGGATTCCTCAAATGCTATCAAGCCCCATCCAAAGACCCAGCATGTCTCTCTTGGGGATCAGGTAAAGCTGAAGAGCAGAGCATTATTTTGATGAAAAAATGGCTCTTGGACCAACATTTTTAAAATAATAGATATTTTCTATTTTCTTTCCCAAAAATAAAAGTAATAATAACATCCAGATATTTTTCAGTAAACTAGTTCAGTTTTCAATCAAAAACATTCAGTTTAAAAAACAGTGGGGTTTGGTTCAGTTCTGAGGGAACAATTTGATTTTCAAAAAACTAATTTTAAAATTTTTGTTTTAAACTAACCATTTTACCGAAAACCGTTTTTCAAAAACAAAATCCTTTTTGCCCCCAAAAGGCCCATCAGGAAATTTTGAAATCAATGACATTTTCTACCAAACAAATCGAATGACCAGTTTTAACCCAGTCCAGTGAATAGGTAATGCCCATTAGTCCTCCACTGCCGGCATGACACTGCGTGGGTGTGAGAGATTTAACAGGGAGGAAGAGGTGGAGTTTGGTTCTTACTCAGCTCTAAAGCCATGAAGTCCAAGGCATAAAATATTTCACATTTTAACCTGCCTTTCTTCTCTTTTGCAGGGAAATTTTCCTTTGATTCTGTTGAAATTTAGCATTTAAAAGCAAAAAACAAAAGCACACAGGATGCCATGCAAAATCCAGTCTTAAAGCTGCTACAACAAAGCCCTTTGCAGGTAAAGACTTATTACTTCCTCATTGTGCTGTCATAGTGCGGCTGATGTGGTACTTTATCAGAGGATCTCCCACCAGCCTTTCACATTGTGGGCTCTGTGCTCCCTCAAATCCACAAACAGAATGTGGCTCTTCTCAGTGTGTCCACGAGGGTTGCCCGCACAGCTAGATAGTAGAATGTGGTCAACATGTACCCCAGCCTTGAGAGTCATGATTCTGATTTGCTAATGTTGCATTCTCCAGCTGCCTATTCTATGCAACTGTTGTAACCAGGCTGCTAATCATTAGGATCCTGTGTTGTGGGTATTTGGGATCTGTGTGTGTGAGCAAAGAGATGGTAGGAAAGGCCTTGCTTGTGCAATATATCGCAATGCTATGTCAGCTGAACACAAGCCAACACTGGGTTGGGCTCAACAGGCTCCAACATGGCTAGTTTGGCTTCCCACCCAATCCATCCACCCAGCCCTAACTTCCAGGAGCCAGGAGATGTGACTGGTTAAACGTGTTGTTGTCTTACAATGAAATGCCTTCCAGTTTAGATAATCCCACATGACAGAGACTCTGTGTGTGCGTGCGTGCATGCAGTACAGAAGGCCTGAACATTCTCAACAGCAAGACCTTTCTCAGTGCACAGAGAACTTCCCCACCTTGCAGTCACACAGTAGGATTCACACAGAGAACCTCTCTCTACAAATGGATGCATGCTGACACAACTGGTGGAGTACAGATTCAGGGAGAGGCATCTCACTAATGGATTCATGGCACACCGAGCCCAGAAAAAGGCATGCCTGGGATTGGCCATGCTCTGATGTGACATGGTGTTTGCTGGTATAGTATTGGGCAGAGCTCAGGATTAAATGCTTACTATGAAGCTTTATTTAAAGCAAGTCATGAACTAAAAGGGAAAAAGCCATGTACACAGAGAACCATAGCATCAGAGTTGAAGACCAGAAATCCTAGATCATCTAATCTGATTTCTTGTATATCAGAGGCCACCAACTCCACCCTATAAACTGAGCACTGGAGAATTAAGACCACCACCTCATTGCCATGTTCCTGTGCACACCAGAATCTGTGACAATGAAGCAGATGCTGCCCTAAACACACACACACACACACACACCCGCACATGCACAGATACCCTATATATATATATATATACACACACACACGCGCGCGCACATACACCACCTATTTCACAAAGTACACGATAAAATAATGCATCCTTTACAACAATAAACATATGGCACATATCAATTCCCCAGGGATCATTGTATTATAACAAGGGCCTTTTATTACAGAAATGCAGCCCCTGACGGCGGTGCATTGAGGAGCCTCCAAAATACCCTAGAAAGGAGTGGGTGCAATTCAGACTTGCACCCTCAGCTCCCTTCCTCGTTTATTTTGGCTCCAGTTATGATTATCCTCTCTAACTGCTTTTCAAGCCTGGCTTTGGAGGCCCTGACTGGGCATCTGCCATTTGTCAGGGTCAAAAGAGTAAAGGCGGGGCAGGCAGGGAGCATGCTGGAGGACACAGCCATCAGAGCTTCCCGGACCATTTGGCAAGGAACTCAGGTGAGCTGGCAAGTCTGAAGAGCAGAATCAAGTCAGAGCCGGTAAGCCCAGGGAATGCAGCTCAACAAGCCAAGACATGAGCCATGTCCCTTTTCACAGACCCAGGGCCAAGCTCTGCAGAGACTTCTCCGCTCCCAGCTCCACCTGAAGATCTGGAGGTCACTAAGTTTAATCCTAATGAATCATTGCAGTTGGGTAATTGACGTGGCCTAACATGTGCCCCCTGGACTGGAGAGATAAGCTGCTTAGAAAGCGCTGAATCAGGGACAGATGAAACATTGAGACTTTGTGGGCAACTTGCCAGGAATCCCAGGGGCACATCTACAGTAATGCATGTGTAAACCTAACTGAGTAACTAACGAGCATGCACAAGCCCTGACATCTGCCCTCCCTCGTATCTTCTTGGACAGATATACAGGACTGGCTATGTTCACCAGAAGTTTGATTGGCTTCCTTCAGGGTAATGAGTTTCCAGAAACTCCACAGCCCATGTGATTTTGCTTATTGGTTGATTTTCTATCACACATCACTGTCTGTACATTATTTACATTTGTTCACCAGGAAAAATCAAAGTACTGTTGAACATGCTAGGCTGATTACGTGTCCTGATTTGTTTCTTATCTACTACATTGCTGCAGTTTCAGTGGGCATAGCCTATTCTTACTCTGCCCACGTTTAACTTTTAATGTGCTCCAGGGGTCTCCCCTGTACGCTGCACATCGAGGCGTTCTGAGGAAGACAAGTGAAGGTTCCTTGCAGAGCGTGGGGCCATGAACCTGTGAGGTAGGTAACATGATCACAGTTTGCACAAGTTCGTTTTCAAAGCTGCTTTTCTGAACGTGGTAAAATGCACAAATGACAACAGGAAAAAGTGGTTTGTAACGACCAGTCTCTTGTGTTTGAGGCCTGAGGGGGGCCCCACTCAATGTATCCTTGGAAATCAAAGGCACAGTGCATTCTGGGAAACCAGTGTGTCTTCTTTTTTTTTTTTCTTCATGGGGACTGGCCACTTCCTGCCCCTGAAAGCCAACCTGGTTCTCACAACAGAGAGAGCAGAAGCCAAAACCATCCTCCAAGCAAAAATGCTAAGGGCCAATTGTTGGACATGCCTGGCAAAGAAATCTAGGAATTCACAACCCAAAGCCACCTTTCTTGCAGAAAATATCAGCTGGTCTCAGTGGAGCATGAACAACAGCTTTGTTGTCTGCTTCGGATCTGTCCCAGCTGTGGCAGCACTTCTTGGGGATAAGTTTTCCTGCCCTTGTTTCTTGCAACCACAGGGGTGAAGACTAAAGACCCGACTTTCCAAACAATCCATGAACACTCACTGCTATTCTTGCATGGCCTGGATGTCCTGTGTGCTACATTGCTGGTGGCAACTTGGTTATGGAATAGCTCAGTCCAAGAAGGCTCCACAAAGAACTTGATAAAGCCCTCCCAACAGCTGGCTAACCCAGTGGTGCATCTGCCCGACATATTTCTGCTCATTCCCAACCAGAGGCAGACCCCAAAAGGGAAGGGAAGGCTCCAAAGAGTTTGAGACAAAAAGGAAAATTGCTTCAGAGTGAAAAATAAATAGCAAATTCACTGGAAGGAAGAGTCCTGGAGTCCAAGGAACATCTCCTGGTCAGGAAGTGGGATCCTGGCCAGGATACAGATATAGTTTTAATCATCCTTTAACTAAGAGTACCTTGGTGACAGGGCACAAGGAGGAAGCGTGCGCAGAGCTCACACATTGCCATTTGATCACAGCATGGTTTTGTTCCTATGTACAAGAAGAGTCATCCGTCTAAGAAGAAGGTGTCCCAGCTGCTCCTGGAAGGGAGGCAAGGGTGAAGCAGGAGCTCTGCCACTAGTTCTGGTGTCTCTTCATGTGCAGAGCCAGGTGGTCGGAGCGGGAGAAGCAGCGCCCACAGGCTAGGCACTTGAAGGGCTTGGCTCCTGTGTGCTTGCGGTAGTGCCGGGTAAGCTCGTCAGAGCGGGCAAAGCGCCAGTCGCAGCCTTCCCAGGTGCATTTGTATGGCTTCTCTCCTGCAGGGAGCAACAGGCCAGAGGTTACAGTGCGCACCACAGTAGCACACCAGTGTCCAATATTTACCTATCTAGGTATCCATCTGTCAGTCTCCATCCCTTCCCTTCTAGCTGTCCATCCATCCATCCCTTCCCTTCCCTTCCAGCTACCCATCCATCCATCCCTTCCCTTATCTTCTAGCTACCCATCCATCCCATCCGTTCTTGTCTAGCTGTTCATCCATCCATCCATCCCTTCCCTTCTAGCTGTCCATCCATCCATCCCTTCCCTTCCCTTCTAGCTACCCATCCATCCATCCCTTCCCTTATCTTCTAGCTACCCATCCATCCCATCCGTTCTTGTCTAGCTGTTCATCCATCCATCCATCCCTTCCCTTCTAGCTGTCCATCCATCCATCCCTTCCCTTCCCTTCTAGCTACCCATCCATCCATCCCTTCCCTTATCTTCTAGCTACCCATCCATCCCATCCGTTCTTGTCTAGCTGTTCATCCATCCATCCATCCCTTCCCTTCTAGCTGTCCATCCATCCATCCCTTCCCTTCCCTTCTAGCTACCCATCCATCCATCCCTTCCCTTATCTTCTAGCTACCCATCCATCCCATCCGTTCTTGTCTAGCTGTTCATCCATCCATCCATCCCCTCCCTTCTAGATACCCATCTCTCCCTTCTCTTCTAACTATCCTACCCATCTCTCCCTTCTCTAGCTATCCATCCCATCCCTTCCCTTCCCGCTATCCATCCATCCTTTCCCTTCCCTTCCCGCTATCCATCCATCCTTTCCCTTCCCTTCCAGCTATCCATCCATCCTTTCCCTTCCCTTCTTGTCTAGCTGTTCATCCATCCATCCCTTCCCGTCTAGCTACCCATCCCTCCCTTCCCTTCTAGCTACCCATCTATTCATCCCATCCCTTCCCGTCTAGCTACCCATCTATCCATCCCATCCCTTCCCGTCTAGCTACCCATCCATCCCATCCTTTCTTGTCTAGCTGTTCATCCATCCATCCATCCCTTCCAGCTATCCATCCTTTCCTTTTTTCCCTTCTAGCTATCCATCCCATCCCTTCCCTTCTAGCTATCCACCCATCCACCCTTCCCTTCCCTTCTAGCTATCCATCCATCCCTTCCCTCCCCTTCTAGCTATCCATCCATCCACCCTTCCCTTCCCTTCTAGCTATCCATCCATCCCTTCCCTCACACACATACCCCACTCTTTCTATCCACTATCTACCCATGCCTATGCATACTCCTCCAGCTATCCATCCATCCATCCCTCCTCCCAAGCACATATTTTTCTATTTATCCACCATTCACCCATCCCTACACATACCACTCTAGCTATCCATCTCCATACACATTCCTCTATCTATCCATCCAACCCTCTCCCCAAACACATATCCTTCTATCCATCCATCCCCATCCCTTCCCTTCTATACGTCCATTCCTTCCCTCATACACATACCCTACTCTCTATCCACCATCCACCAGTCCCTACACATACTCCTGTATCTATCCATCCCTCCTCCTGTATCTATGCATCCATCCATACCTCCTCCCAAACATATATCCTTCTATCTATCCACCATCCACCCATCCCAACACATACCCATCTCGCTATCCATCCCCATACACATTCCTCTATGTATCCATCCTTCCCCTGCTATTCATCCATCCTGCCTCCCAAACACATATCCTTCTATCCATCCATCCATCCCCATACGCACCCTTCTGTCCAACCATCAATCCCTGGACATATCTAGTTGGCTAATCATTGTGGTATGTAGGCATGTTCTCCTATGACATGTGCAGTCACTCACTGGGTGATCCCTAACCCTCCTTGCTCAGTTGTACCTGAACGGTCACTCTCCATACCATGAGCTTCTCCTCCGAGAAGAGGATATCCCTATGGCAGCAGAGTCAGGCTCAGCCAGGTCAGGCTGCAGTGCTTTGTACAAAGTCCCTGGGCATTTTTGCTTTGAGTTTTGATGAAACATCAAAATTTTCCATGGAAGATTCTAAAGATTTTTGGTTTTCAGCTAAATTTTCCCTAGAACTCTGCCCCCGCCTCACACTCCAACCAGCTCTATATTGGCCCTTCACATTGTGATGTTTTGATGTGCAGAAGAGCTCCTGCAGGACCTTTTCAGTGTGTTTTTCTGCCTCAGTGTCCCCACCTCCCTGTTTATCCTGCAGATCAAATGGGGAAGTGTCTCAGTCAGCTAGGAGCTTGTGTGGAAAAGCCCATGCCAGCCTTGCCCGGCTCTTCTCCAAATCTGGACAGACTGGTCACACCCTGCAGCAGCTGCAGCCCGAGAGGCTGAGCTGAACTCTGGACTGAGTGTCGCAGCCCACGCTTTGGCAGGGCGTGGTCCCCTCAAATATTAGTCCTCGCTCTTTAACAGCCTGAGCAAGCAGGCAGAGTTCATGGAATGTGCTGACTTTCCCGACCTCAAATATTTACCACTTCATTGGCCAATTATGGAGAACTTAACAACAGCTCAAGTGCACGTACACAGGCAACATGCATGTGCATGCCCCAGGACAAGTGCACATCATATGTGCCCACAGACACAGGCATGCATATATGAGTATACACATATCTGTGCATGCACACAGACAAGAGCTCTCTCTCTCACACACACACACAAAGTTATCACATGATGCATGCTAACACAGAGACATGCATCTCTGGGCACATACAACACATACTTATAAACATGTCTGTTTTCATGCACAGAAAGCTTCTGTATACAAGCATATGTGTACATTTGCATGCCCCCACATAAACATTCCCATGCATGCATGCACACATACAGAATGAGGAGTGAACCCAGCAGCAAACAGTACGTGAAGAAATGCAAAGCACCTTAGCTTTCTGCCAGGTGTGAGAAATATGTTTATGGCTCAGCTCAATAAGAATTTAAGCTCAATTTACAAGCAGCACTTGGGAAATTTTATGGCACTCTCAGGATCACATGGGTTTGTGGGCATCTTTATTAGTTTTCTAAGCTGAAAGACAAAGGCGAGGTTTGCCCCGTTCAGACTCAACCATTGTCCCAGGCAGGTCATCTGGCTGGGTCAGCCCCACCAAGGCCTTTTACTTTCAAACAATAACAGGTTGATCTCCAGGATGGAAACAAAATGCTTTCCATTGTCCCGCAAGCTGGCTCCTTCCCCCAGGACAGCACGGCAGGACAGGTTGGAACAATGAGCCCAATTGGCATTCCGATCCCCAGGAGGTGGGTGAGCGGCCAGTGGGTTTTATATTTAATCGCACAATGGCGCCAGGGCAATGAATGGTGTCCCCTGGAGATTGATATGGCCTAGACTATAGCAACGGGCAAACCACAGGGGAAGGTGTTTGTGATTGGACCTGATAGAGTTCCCAGGCTAGATTCAATTGGATGGGTTATCCCAAATGGCTTTATTAACCATTCAAATGACTGAGCGACTTGTGGGATGCTATGGTACCATGCAGATTAATACTCTGGGCTTTCCATTCTAGATTTCTGGTTACTCATTAGGCTGAATATGGTGGCTTGAGCTTGTGCCTGGGGAACACTTGCCTTCTACATAACCTCCCAATATAGTTGACTCATCATTGGCTTCCCCTCTATCATTCTGGATTTCCCTCTAGCCACTTCCACCAATACTTCTACTAGTTCAAGGCACATCTTCTTTTGTCCCTCTGCCCCATGAAGAGGGCATCTTGAGGCAAGTGGTGGAAGGAAGTGGTATCACGTCAAACTCAGACCCCAGCAGGGCCAATAAAATGGCTCCGCAGAGAGGCTGGGGTTTGTCTCAACGGGTCACTACACAATGGCTCAGGCAACTTTTGAGGGCTACCCATCTCTCATGCAGAGGGCTAGGGCAGGGCCCTGGTTGGGGTCAGAAGAACAGCTCTTTATTTGTAAAGGGGGGGATGGTTGTTACCATCTCCCCATCCTGGAGCTCCTTTCCTGGGAACTCAGTGCCCTTCCTTACTACTGTCTGCCCATGGTAGCTTGGACATAGCCCTTGGCCTTCTGTCCTCCCATCTCCTCCTGAGGTATTCTATGGCATGCGTCTCTACGGTGCAGGGCTGAGAAAACACTGCACCTCATGCCTTGTTCAGGGGCTGATAAGATGAAATAGGAGCGGAGCCAGGTGGGAGAAATGATTCCCAGGCTTGGGACTTGCTTTGTGATTTGTTCGTTGCTCATAAAAAAAGAAAAGTGACCCCAGGGACAGTTTAATTGCACCCAGTAAAGATCAACACTTCTATAAAAGAGATTTATGAGGGGAGCTCTGGTTCTGGGACTGGCCAAGGATCTGATAAGGGCTCAGGCTGCCCTCCGAGGAGCCCTCCGCTTGCCTGCACTGAGAAGGGCCAGGGGGCTGGTTTATGCAGGGAACGCTGGGGGACTGTTGGATATGTTTTGTTTTAATTAATTGTTCACGGGCCAGGGTATCGAATCCTGGGGCTCTCCCCCGGCTCAAAGGGGAAACAATTCACAAAGAGGATGGCCCTTCCCCTTCTGTTTTCTCCTCACACGCTGTGTATATGCAGCCAAATCACTTCAGGTTGCAATCCCATTGGCTAAGCAGTGCGACTCCTTCCCAAGTCTGTATTGAACCAATACCCCAGCTGGGTGCAGGAGGTATCTAAAGGTAACTCAGGGCATGTCTACACAGTGGGGTAATGTGCAGGTGCGATTTCTAAAGCATATTAATGTGTCACGCATTAATTAGTCCTCCTGGTGTGCACTAAAATCCCCCTAGTGTGCTTTAAAGTAGTGCTATTTGAAACATTAGGGAACTTTTAGTGCACACCAGCAGCATCTACACAGACCAATTATTGTGCAACACATTAGTGTGCTTTAGAAATCAGACCCTTGGAGTTCACACATTGCTGCACCATGTAGACAAGCCCATAGTTAGATCCTGTGCAATAGTTAATGGGCATCACGCACACGGATAGGCAAGCACGCACTGTAGTGTACAGCTACCGATTTTCTGTTGCAACTGGTATGTCTTGTTCTCTCAAACACAACGAGAGCTCTCTGACTGGTTCCTCCACAAACACCGCTAAATCTGTTTATCTAACTGTATTCACTGTGTTAGCAATCAGATTGCACTTGGGGTAATACCACTGAAATCAACAGCTACCACCCCAATGATGGGTATAGTATAAAAATACCATGGCTAGAGAGAGTCTAAGTATTATGCCAGACTCAGGTGTACACTTACCTGTGTGAGTTCTCTGATGTGCCTTCAGGTGGGAACTCTTGGTGTAAACTTTCGTGCAACCTGTAAAAACAAAACAGAAACCCGTTAGGGTGAAAAATGTTTCATTCTAATACAGATTTAAAATACACGCACCAAGGTTATGGTGAGTTGCAGCAAATCTGAGTTGCCAGAAGGAAAGAGGATTGAAAAGAACTGTGGGTAACAGTTTGCAAATTAGTACCTGTGTAAGGCTTCTTTCTATAGCAGCTAAACAAGGACACTTGTTCAGAATGAAGACTGCATACGTCAGTTGAGGAGGACAAGTTTCTTTCACCCACAAGTTGAGAGCTTTTTGCAGCAAGAAGTGCACAACAATGGCAAATCAGGCATGCAAAGGAGCATCCAAACTTTCTAACAGGACCCCCATGTGATATTCCTTAGTACGATCAATCCTCACACTTACATGTCTTAACTGGGGATGGAAGAATCAGTTTGAATAAGAACAAACCAATCAGACCCAAGATTTCATCCCAAGCTCAGGCTGAACCTTGTACATAGGTAACATAAAAATGTTAACTTCTGCATTATTATTTGACAGTTTTGCGTTGCCTCTGACTTTCTGGATTCTAGAACCACTGCCAAAATACTGCAGGAAAGGCTCTTTTTTGTGGTATTTCCAGCTCCAGCAGAAGATGATGATATATGAGAAAGTACAAAGCACTGGCAATTTTGTGAAGCGCTGGCCCAGTTTTCGATATTCAAGAGCAGAGCAGATTGAAAAATTTTCAAAGGAACAGTTTTAAGTCAGAAAATGCAGGTTCATCTAAATCAACACATTTCAGATAAATGTGTCAATTTCAATGATATTTTTGAGGAAAAGTGCCAAAATTTATCATTTCGACTCTCTTGTTTCTTTTATATACTTGCTAAATGTTTCCCTTCGATGACATAAAAAAGTTTAATTTTGATTTATTGTTTTATTTCGTTTCATTTCAACTTTTATAGTATACGACTATAATGCAATACTAAAATTATATATTGTATAATTAATATATCATAGTGTTTTGACATTATCAGAATAAAATGTCTTTACCTTATTTTAACATAATTGAAACAAAATATACTGATGTTTCTGTATCAAAAACCTTTTGGAATTTCGATTCCATGAAAAATTTTGAAATTCAACTTTTCCAAATCAGAAGAAAAACAAATGTTGAAATGTCAGAATCTCCTATGGAATGGAAATTTTGCTTTCCAATTCAGCTCTATTCACAACATGCAGATAGTTCAGCTAAACATCAGATTCATCCAGACGTTTGATTCTCATTGGAATTGAAGCCATACTCCAAATTCTTTGAGTTTCGCACCTCACTAGCTTTTCCAGCTCACAACTCTTTTATGCTCTCTCTGGAGTTCAGACCTCAGCTTCCCTGAAATGTAAGGGCTATTTTTTCCTCTGCCAGGAATCTGTTTTATCAAGATCAGATTGATTCTTCTTTGTTTGAAGTTTGCTATACATAAACCAAGGTGACTGAGAGATTGCTGTGTGGCATCTACCAGCCTGGTACTCAGATGCCACAAGGAAATGCAGCTAACTAGTGGAGTCCCCCACCTCATAGCTGGAACTTGTAGTGACGTTTACATGAGGCACCTTTGCAGCTGAGGTTCAAACCAGGTCTCTTTTGATCTCTATCAGATAGAGATGGGACCAGATTGAAACACACAAACTCTGAGGGAAACTGAAATTATAACTGAATTTTACAAATGGCCCCTCAATGGTGAGCTAAACCAAAACCTTGGAACTGAACATCCCCTAACTTTGAAGTGTTCTAAACAAGGCCACTCATAGACTCTTGGTTGTTTCTTAACCACAACTATTGTAACTCTGGATATTCCTTTATGAACCTTGTTGACATCTTGGCCTGAGTGAAGTCTTGAGTTCCACAAGCTATTTGTGTGTTGTGTTAATACAAGCATTTCCTTCTATCAGTTTTCAATGCTTTGCCTGTCAGTTTCCTGGAATGCCCCCATGTTCTTGGATTATTCATAGATTCCAAGGACAGAAGGAACAATTATGATCATGTAGTCTGACCGTCTGTATAACACAGGCCAGAGAACTTTCCCAAAACAATTCCTAGAGCAGATCTTTTAAAAAAAGATCCAATCCTGATTTAAAAATTGGCAGTGGTGAGAATGTTTCAATGATGAGTTGTTTCACTGGTTAATTACTCTCACTATTAAAATTTTACAATTTATTTCCAGTCTGAATTTGTCTGGCTAGACCTTTCTCTGCCGGATTGAAGAGCCCATTATTAAATATTTGTTTCCCAACAGATACTTACAGACTGTAATCAAGTCACCCCTTAACCTTCTCTTGGTTAAGCTAAATAGATAGAGCTCCTTGAGTCTATCATGAGAAGGCATGTTGTCTAATCCTTTAATTCGTCTCGTAACTCTTCTCTGAGCCTTCTCCAATTTACAAACACATTTATTAAGACAAACGGTAAATAGCAGGGCTTGATCTACCTCCTCTGGAGAATCCATTATTCTTTATCATGTCCCCTCTTCTTCAACATACAATCTACTACATGGGAAATAGCAGTTCATATGCAGGCTTAATAGCCAGTTGCATCAAAAGGAGAATTTTGGTTCCAAAGTCTGAAACTGCTTCTTTGATGGCCATTGCAGAGATGAGCTGTATGTCATGTGGGCTGGAGCCAATATAGTATTAGTGATGTTATGCCTGTCATAGATAATACAGTGTGCCTTCCATATAGTATGCACATAGATATCACTGCATAGCCCACCACTACAATGCATCCACCTCTGAGGTGGAGGGCGTCAATCAGCTACATAGAACAACTTTGGGAGGAGGGGACATTTTGGACAAATGCATGGCAAAATTCAGACAGGCTAGATCTATGCCCAGATCTACGACACCAAACCAACACAGCAGCCATGGCTATACCTGGGTAATCACAGTGATGGATCCTCCTTTTCTCCAGCTCTGGGTTGTTGCGTCTGTTGTATTTGGGGGTTGGCACAATAATGTGCCCTTGGGACAGGGTCCCGAGACCATTTGGGAGTGTGGGGATCTGGGATGACTGTACCAGCTTCAGTCCAAATGTGGCTTCATAGGAGGGTGGGGGCGAGATGGTGTTGATGAGCTCAGGCTGATTCTCAGGGCTGCCAGGCTGTGAGTTTGGAGGTGAAGGGGGCAGGTTTAGTCCTGGGACAGGGTAGAAATGCCCCGTGATGTTGAAGTTCCCCTGACCTTGGGAGACATTTTGGAAGTGCTTCACTTGTCCGCCAGGCTGGATGGGTCTGGGGAGCATGGCACTGCCTGTGGACATGGTGACGCCGCTGATGGTGTTGATGGCTGTGGTGCTGCCAGTAGAGGGCACCATTGTGGCGACATCCGCATCACCATTTCCAATGGGCATCTGGTAAAGCTGGGCCTGCTGCGGGCTGCCAGACAAAGGGATCTCCGAGGGCATCTCCTGCTTGATGAAGATATTGTTCACCGCCACCGACTGAGGCATGCTGAAGACACTGGTGAAATCCGGCAGCGTCTGCGTCGAGCCTGCCGTGGATGAGCAGGGCTGGGTGAAGCTGGTGCCAGGCTCTGTTTTGATCTGTGGGAATGAGGTGAGGGGTTTGGTTGGCCGGTAGAGCCCGGTTCGCAGGTGTGTGGTGTCAGGCAGTATCACATTGATGTTCACGCTGTATGGTGTGGAGGAGGGCTTCTCTGTCGAGAAGAACTCATCTACCACAGAGGCGCTCTCCCTGCGGTACTTCTTGTCTGGCACCATTGGAACTGGCATCAGCTGACTGGAGAGGTACTTGTCCATTTCAGAACGTGCCTATGGGGAGAACAAAAGAAAGAGTTCTTGAGTACAGTATTCAGATGCTACGGTGATGGGTGTGCTACAAACATCTAAGATAGGTGGGTGGCTAAAAGGCAGGAAAGGATAATGGACTGGGATACAGGAGTGCAACTCAGCCACTGACACCCTGTGTGACCTTAGGCAAAGCATTTACTCAAGTCTGTGCCTCCGTTCCCCGTGCTGTGAAATGGGCATAATCCTGCCCTAGCTGTTGTGAGGATAAAATGGCTGTTAGGTGCTTGGATACTGCAGGGATGAGCTGTGCATAAGTAGTTAGGGAGCGAAGACATGGATGCAGTCAGAAAAGGGCCAGGATTTAGATTTCTCTATATAAATAATAAGAGTGGGAGAACTGAAAACTAGAGCTGATGAGCCCAAATCCGAGCACCAGATCCAAGTGCCCTCAAACCTTGGGGGAGTTAGGATCTGGATCTGAACTTTGAGGTTTGGGCCCAACTCTCCTTTAAACTTAGAAAACCTAATGAGAACTCAGTTGGTTCATTGTTCCTTCATAATGCTTTGAAAATAAGAGGATAAGGTTGGGTTTTAACTGTCGCCCACATCCGCCTCATACTAGCACATGAGATCCTAGATCTGAAACTGCCCAGAACAAAAGAGAAACTGGTCTATTTTCTCTCTCCCCATGAAACTTTCACATCTGTAATATAACAGAGCAGAGTTTTAGTCCTATGATTTTCTATGTATGTTTACAAATATCATCAAACTCCAGATTCCTTCATGATTCCTATCTGACAGAGCATCTTCTGGACATGTTCCCATTGATTCGACAGTCCAAGGGCAGCAGCGCACTAGGAAATTCAACCCCTAGAATCTGACGACTCAAGCTCTGCTCTTTGTGGTTAACAATACTACCACTAATACTCCTTAATGGAGCTGCAGCCTTTAATTATGTGGTTACCCATGTGTCATTCTCATTACATAGACCTCATATACTCGTATGTAATAGAGCCGGCAAAACAGTCCGGTTTCCCTGGGCCCTGCAGATACTACTGAATACTGCAAGAAACCACACTCATCTCATCACCATCCACTGTGCATTCTGCCAGGAGGCTTTGCAGCAATAAACAGCAAAGTTTCCCCTAGTGCAACCTGACTGCCGTCAGTGGAGACTAGTTTGGCCCAAAGTGTTTTATTCACCCTGCACATTATATGGCAAAAGATATGCCTATATCTCCTTCAAAAGATTCCCAGACTTTGCCCAGTTGAGAGCCATACTGGCAATGCGCCAGGACACTAGAACTATACCTAATTTGTATTTAATGGAGCAAGTATTGCAGCCGCCCTGCTCTTTAAAATGGAGGCAGCTCCCTGACACTACATGTCCCAGCGTGCAATGTTCCATCTTGATCAGAGCAGATGGGCAGGGACCTGAAATCTCCAACAGGCTGCTGCCGCAGAACTGTACAGGCTGCACTGGGACCTTAGGCTGCCGTTGGCTGCACCTAGACTAGCAAGAAGTGTTCTACCCACCTGTCTGGTGTTATCAGCATATCATCCCTGTCAAGCCAGATGTGCTGGAGAGCTCTCAGCTGTCATTAGAGGGGACATTGTCAAACAAGGGGGTGAGGGATAGTTTGTTGCCCCCAACAAGTTCAGCTCGTGTTAAATGCCCGACCTATTCCCTTAGGTGCTATGGGCTCAAACATTCTCCTTTGATCTGGGACAACCCTGTGTTACAGTGACAGACAATATGGACCACAGCCATAAAGTGCAAATCTAGAATCGGATCAAACTCTGAACTGTTCTGATGTTTCAAAGGTGTTTGCACTCAGGTATCGAGGCTGGGCTCATTCTAAAGACATGCCCGCACTGCAGTTTGGATCTGAATACCAATTTCTACAGCGTTTGTATTCGTGATTCCTATTTGGACTCATCCCTGGGTGAAGATTGCACAGAGCCCTTGGAGCGCCGCCTGCTCTCACCTGGTTTTCTCTGCACTATGTGCCACTCCAGCCTGTTATTTTTAGAGTCAGGAATCAGATCACTGCTAGGCAGTACCAAGGGCTCTCCCTCCACCTCTGAATGCCACACATACCTGAGCAATGAAATGACCCACTCGCCGGGGAGATGGAGGAGGGAAGTGTGGGTGTCAGACATATTTTACTTCTAAGTTTTCCTTATCTCTGGTATTTTGATGTCTTGCCTTCACTTTACAGGAAAGGAGTTTTTCAAGAGGTTTCCATAAGGATGCCTAGATCCTCCAATGTATTTAGGCACCTAACACACTTAAATCAATGGGAGTTAGGCACCTATATAGCTTTGAGGATCTGGGACACTGCATCTTTGTGCATGAATTCCATGCTGCTTTATTTAATCCTGTGCATTCTCAAACACGGATTCCCTAACCTCCACCTCACCTCTGCAACCTTCACCAAACCACTAATAACAACAAATAACACCATATTGCACCATCCACCCCCAAAGGAGACGCTCCAGCTGAATCTACCTCTCCCACTACTAAAATGCAGCCAGCTCAGCAGTGGGATGTGGCAGCTGATTAGCTGTGTGCCACAAGCCCATTGTGTGGGACAGGAAGTGAAGAATACTGTACCCAGGCTCAGCTGGAGCACCATTTATAGGCCAGCAGAAGGGGATGACCTGAGCCCAGATATGGGCAGAATCCCAGGGCTAGCTGCTGCTCCTGTAAAGTGCAGTGGAAACTGAAGTAGTTGCCAGGACACCCTTTGTGTGTCATCTGAAAGGCAATCCCCCTGGTATCAAAGTGCCCCCAATGTCATACTTGGACACTGCCTCTATCCTGGCTCCCAGGGAAGTGTTTTTTACTGTTGTACGACTAGGCCTGCGTTGTGCCAGGCACTTTACAAGAACATCAGAAGAGACACTCTCCGCCCCTAGCGCGTCTCAAAGGCAGCCACCATGGCCGCATGCAGCCACCAGGGGCCTTTCTTGCAGCTAGAGCTTCCTGGACTGTGACTGGGGACGAAGGGAGCAAAGGAGCAGCCCTTCCTTGGTACTCCTGGATGCACTGCCTGGTGTTGGTTGCTGGGGCTGCCAGCAGGGGTTGGGCCCTGCCCCCCTCTGGAGACCACTTTTCACAACAGACTGGCTAGCTAGCAATAAGTAAATTACAGTGATTTGGATGTGTATATGTGCTTATTTATTTGGTTTTCCTACAGCTAATTAAGTATATTTGGGAAAAGTTTGAGAGTGGCCATCAGCAAGAGAGGGTGGCTGCACTTTGAGGCCTCCAAAACATTTGTCCTGAGAACTCCTAACAGACAATACGGAGGGAGGGAGAAGGAGGTAGGTGGAACCCATCTGACAGCTGGAGCATAGAGGTGCAAGAGATTCAGGGACTTGCCTGTGGTCACATGGGGAGCATGGTAGAGCCAGGAACTGAACCAGATCTCCTAAGTCCCAAACCAGAGCTCTCACCATGCGACTCCCCTTCCAATCAGCAATACAACTCATCTACAGCGAGTACTGCATCAAGTGTGGTGGGGAGAGGGACAGGGAGCGGAGAATTCAGCATGCTTTAGTTACAGTCTCTTCGCCCTCAAATTTGGTTCTTAGTGAACCCCAGGGATGGATCTGCTAAGGAGAAACCAGCTGCATTTCCCAAAGGCGTCCGCTACCTCGAGTTAGCTTTATGAGGGGCAGAAATACACATGTATAGAATAATAAAAACCTTCACCTCCATAGTAAGCTGCATTCGCTGCTCCATCCTCAATGGGGTAAGCTGTGGAATAAACACAGCCCGTTACTGGGCAATCATGACGTAGTTCATAGTAAACACAAGACTCAGCATCCTATGGAACTTTACCCCCAGATGGGGGCCACTTATCACACTGTACCAAACCCAGTGGCCCTGTTGAGCAGCGATGGAAGCTCAGGGTATGAATGACTCGGACGTGCCAGGGGCCTGGCTGTTGGAGAAAAAACACTCTGCACTAGGGCCCTGCAGAGCTCTGTGTGCTTTGCTAGCTGGGTGCAGGGAACAGGCTGGGGCTTCCTTAATGCTGGCTGCCATTTTGCATGTGCACCGGGGACCGTCCCTCCATGCCTGGCTGTGCTTCAGCAGCCCTCTCCCGATGTCGTTGGTACCACAGGCCAATCAGAAGCCCCAAACACACATGCACGAGAGACAGTGAGCTAGAGGGCTGCTGCCCCTGCTTAATAACCCCACTGGCTGCTGCCTGTGGCGCCATCTGGTCCCAGCTGCTGTCAGCAGGTTCCCTCCAGTCCGTTCCCACCAGCAGCCAAGACTCCCAGCTTCTGCCTTCATCTCCCAGAGGATGGGGGTCTTGAACCCAACGGACCCCAAGACTAGTTTAATTAGGGAAAAAAGCCTCCTTTGTAATTTGCATGGTCTATTTTTTAATGCCTGTTGCTTTGAAACTCCACTCCAAACTGCAAACTGTTTGAATGCATTTGGAATCAATTTACATTTGTTTTCCCTAATGCTTCTGGCAAGGCTGCAAATCTTTGCAAATATGCACACACACAAAATGGAAATTGTTCTAGAAAAGGGTGGGTTTGTTTGCAAGAAATTGTGAATTTGTGTGGGGAAAATTCTGTAACAAAATTCTACCTTGTGACAATATCACAAGTGTCCCTACATTTATTCCTGTGGCCAAATTACCTAAGGAACACATTTACCTTGTGCAGGATCCAGCAAAAAATTAAAAATAAAACAATCAAGTCATGGGGGAGGTTTCACAGTTTTAGACCGTAGTCAGGAATCCCCAATAGTCCTTTCCCATACCACAACCTCTTTTTCCATACCAGCACTCCCAAATCCCCTGCCTGTGCAGCCAGAATATAACTGGGACCCCCCTCCCCATTTAGTAACACTGGGAATGCAGTGATTATGACCCCCCAGGTTGAGAGCCCCTGCTCTAGAGTTTTGAGGAATAAGTTAGTACTCTGTGTTCAGAGTGGTGGCCTGGTGCTCTAAGCACAGAACTGCGAGACAGGAAGATACATTCAAAGCCCAGAGCTAATACCAGAAAGATCCTGGGCTCAGAATGGAACACCAGCTCCTTTAAGCCATGAGTTTTTATGGCTGAGCCTGTGGACGAGTCATTTAGCATTCCTCCTGCCTCAGTTTCTCTACATGTCAAATGGGGGTGATAACAGTTACCTCCCTTCCGGGCAGGTGAGGGTTATAAGAATAAGCTGATATTTGAAAATCATTATGTAAGTGTCAAGCATCAGAGGTGTAGCTGTGTTAGTCTGGATCTGTAAAAAGCAACGAAGACTCCTGTGGCACCTTATAGACTAACAGATGTTTGGAGCATGATCTCTCGTGGGTGAATACATCTGTTAGTCTATAAGGTGCCACATGACTCTGCTGCATTATGTAAGTGGTTACTATTGCTGTTCACCCTGCCCTATGATATGAGGGCATCAATGCCCTGCATTTCTAAGCCCAGCAGTAAATCCCATTTCTTCCTTATAGAATGTGGGGAACCCATTATCCTTAGGTTTGGAGAGTGGGGGCTGGGGTGACCAGATGTCCCTATTTTATAGGGACAATCCCAATATTTGGGACTTTTTCTTCTATAGGTGCCTATTACCTCCCACCCCTGTCCAAATTTTTCACACTTGCTGTCTGGTAACCCTAGTGGGGGCAGGGTATGGAATTACGCTGCTTTGCTCCGATCTGCCACCTTCGGCGCTTTTCTTGTGAACAATGCACGTCCGGGGGATAAACCAACCAGTCAGATGAGTTGGGCGCTGTTTCTCAGCTTGCTCAGCAGGTCTCAGCTCTCACTTCTCTTAAGAGGCCTAATCCTCCCTGAGGGGCAAAGAGGGATTTTGCGGGGTTGCTGGGTGGGTCTGCTGCCCGGGGCGGACAGTCTTCAGGTCAGTGGGGAAAGCTGCCATGCCAAACCCAATGGAACTTGATGACCCCTGGCTTCCCAGACAAAAACGTATCACTTTCTATCTGGGAATAAACAGGCTGGGAACACAGAGGTTATGAAAAGAACAAGGCTTGTGGGGAGGGAGCAAAGACAAGAATAGCGGTGTGAGGCTCATAGAAGCCATTCCCCAATCCTCATAACCCCTGTGAGGTCAGGCAGTCTGTGAGATGGGAGCAAACAAGAGACAAGTGACTTTCCCATGGCCACCCAGCAAATAAGTGTTAAATCAGGGACTCGTGCTCTCCAGCTGTCAGCCCCACTAGGCAATGCTGCCTATGAAGACAGGAGTCCTTCAAGCCCTCAGCTATATTAGTCAGCCCTGCCCTTTCGAGGAGGCAATCTAAACAGATGAATGCAGCAAATTCAAGCCTTTGTTAGCACTCTGGACAAAGCAAAGCACGGCTTATTCAGAATGGCCGACCGAGTCCAGGGCTGGCAGGGTGGTAGGCAAGTGCAGTTAAAAGTCTTACTTCCAGTCCATAATGAGCAGAATTGCCAGAGCTCCACCAAAGCAGTAACGGAAAGGGACAGCAGCCAGGCATCCAACCTGCTTGTAACCAGACCCTGTGAGGAGGCTTGAAGTACTTTGAGACTTGCAAGGGTCTCCAGGGGGAAGATGAGTGCCTCCCGGTAAGCTCAGCCTGCATCGAAGCTGTTTGTTGTTTTTATGATAGGTTTTTCCTGGAATGCTTTTGTTCTGAATAAACAGTACTTTGCTTTATGCAGGCTGACTGGCCACTAGTTAACTTTGTCACTGCCCCTGAGACAACAGGAGTAATGTCAGACCCACAGTGAATTGCAGGAGGAACCGCACCGGAAATCCAGAGGTAAGAGTTGTGTGACTCTGCTCCAAGCACGGTGACAGCTAGAGGCCTGTGACCTAATTAGAGGGCCCTCCAAGAGGGCATCAGAGATGCAGTTACCTCAGAACTGTGCCACCAATGTAAGGCCCTAAGATACAAACACATCCCTGGGCACATAGGCACCGACTTCTGTTGGCGCCAGTGGGTGCTCAACCCCCTCTGCCCCGCCCATCCCACCCCTGCCCTAAAGTCCCCGCCCCCAACTCCGCCCCCCTCCCGCCCCTATTCCAACCCCTCTCCAAATCCCCACCCCGGCCCTGCCTCCTCCCCTGAGCATTCCCGCTCCTCTCCCCTCCTTCCCAGAGCTTGTTACACTGTGAAACAGCTGCTTTGCGGTGGCAAGCGCTGGGAGGTAGGTAGAGAAGCAGGGACCCAGCACGCTCAGGGGAGGAGGCGGAGGTGGAGGTGAGGTGGGGTGGGGAGCGGAGCTTGGCTGCCGGTGGGTGCAGAGCACCCACTAATTTTTCCCCATGGGTGCTCCAGCCCCAGAGCACCCACGGAGTTGGCGCCTATGCCTGGGTTTCCAAACGAATCAGCCCTGCAGAGGAAGAAGTGCCCTCTGATAGATTCCTGTAACTCCTCAGACTAATTAGCATTAGCTGGAGGCAGTTATAGGTCAGAGGAAGCAGGCATATTGACTGACCTCGTTAAGTGACAAACACAGCAGGTAAGGGTGTCAAATAGCCTAAAAGCACAAAACATCCCCATTGCGAAAATGAAAAAGCAAATCTCATGACATGCATGCAACATAAATCCCACGAGTGTACATCACGCACCCATCACAGGCATGCAACATAGATCCCATGATGAGCATGCATCACCAACCCATCACAGGCATGCAACACGAATCCCACCACATGCATCCAGCAGAAATCCCATGACCAATGCGTGCCATGGTTTGGTTTCTGCTTCCTCTTCCTCAGCCAAGGGATTGGAAGGCAAACATAAAATTGTCTCTGCTGCTGGGTCAGTGAGTGACATGGATAATGGCCTCCATTAAAGACAAAGGGAAGATGCAGCATGAGCCTTTCCTAGTGTAACTGTCCATCCGAACCCATCACCCTATGACCTATTTATCGGAACAGCACAGCGGAGTCGTTTGAAAACCTCTTCCATTCATTTCCTTATGCTTGGTGCTCCATTGCTTGGGAATTAGAAGCACAGCACATGCCAGTGTCATTGGGCCCAATCCGTCAGTGGTCCTGATCTCAGCACCTCGTAGGATCAAGAGCTCAGGGACTACTGATGATGTTTTGCCTTGAATGTTTTCTGGCCAGAATTGGAAGATCTTTGAGATAATGCACATACACCCCCAACCCATTCCATCAGCCAGGCCAGGATGCTCAGGCTCAATAAGTTGCATAAACACTGTCACGCTTCAGTTCTGCACATTCACAGGCAACGAATTCCCACAAACCTGAAAGTGCGAGATAACCAGGTCTGTACTGGTAAGAGAGGCAGGGCGGGGGTCGGTAGTGCAAGGACAAAGAACCTCTCACTCCCGCTCCTCTTGCAATAAGAAGGCAGAAGATCCAGACTGGATTTTGAGACCTTCTGGAAACAACTCCTTGCTGCGATGCTGGATCTGAAGTCAACCAGTTGATGTCCTCTATCCCCTCCTTTGGAGAACATGTTGCCTCTTCTGGGCTAGTCCCATACAAAGGAGGCATCTTTTTTCTCACCCTATGATTCTCTCTTTCCTTCTTTCCAACAAGAACCCCTCCCACCCCCAAAATGCGCTATACATTTCAGGAATCTTCTCTCCTCCAGTAAATTCTCTAAGCCCCGTTCTGCTCCAATTCTAGAGTAACTGAACCCGGTGGAATAAGCAAGAGCTGAATTAGGCTCTCTGTTTCCATGGCACTGGAATGGTGAGATTAGAGTCTCGGTCACAGCAGCACACTGTAAGGAATGGAATCTTTCGGCCTGTGACTTAACTGTTATTGTTCTCTAGGGTACGCCCATACTGCGGGGGGGGAGCCAGCCTCCCAGCCCAGACAGACAGACTCGTGCTAGCACGTTAAAAATAGCTGTGTGGATGTTGTAGTTGAGATCAGAGGGCTACCCAGAGTTTGCACCGGTACCGCAACATGCACACTGCTCTTTTTAGCATACTAGCGTGAGACCGGCTTTGTGGGTACATCTACGCTGGAGACGAGGTGATCGCTTCCAACTTGGGTAGATGTAATTGCGCTAGCTGTGACTGAGCTAGCGTGCTAAAGAGAGCAATGTTGCCATGGTGGCATGGGAGGAGGGATGAGCTAGCCACCCTGAGCATTATCCCATCTGAGACCCTAGGCATGGACCATCCCGCTGCCCAAACAGGTTTAGCATGCTAGCTCAACCGACGCTAGTGAGCATACGTCCACCCACAGTGGCAATTACACCTCCAGCTCACGTGTGGACATACCCACAGACATGGCAAGACGAGGAAGAGGTGTGACAAAAGCCACCTGAAAGCAGAATGCTCCTAGAAGGGTTCTCTCCTTACGCATGCCAGGAATCACAGAGAAGTGGGCATTACCCAAGCCTTCCCAGGGAGGTGAGTACGCAGTGCTCTGCTGCTGCTCCCACAACATGCCTGCAACCTGCAGTGTACCAGGAGAAGAATGCAAGCACAGGAGCAGCTGGCTCACAACGCAGGTCTTCAAACAACTTCAAATAACTTCACTCCCCACTAGAGAGGCTGTTACTAGCGTGGGTTGGAAAATATGCATCAGGCCCACTTTTCCCTGGAACATGCTGTTTCTACTACACCAAAATATTTCACATCCTTGCACAGATTGTGATGAAACTGCATTTTGAAAAATAAAAATAGGAAAAAGCCTTTTTTAAAGTGTTGGAACTTCCCCTTTCGATATTTCCAGAGCAAAAAGCTTCTGGGTTTTCATTTTGAAATGGCATTAGTTTACATATTTTAAACAATAAAATACAATTAAGTAAGGGTCAAAAGCAAAACAAAATGTTTTCATTGACCCCCAAATGGATTTTTTTTTCAGAATTTTGTTTTGCAAAAAAAAAAAGTCAATCATAATTTTGGACTTTCCCAAATTGAGATGAAAAAAAATTTAATATCTGGAATTTTTTTGTGGGATGGAAAACCATTTTTGGACCAGCTCTAGCTATTTGCATGCATGATTGCTATGCTTGTCCCTGGGCTGACTGAGGAAAGTGCAGGTGAGGACTCAGTGATGTGCTAACCTAGTCACCCATTAGGTTCTCCTCAATTACATGAAAAGTCAATGACCTGCTGCTTTAATGTCAATCATTTCCTCTTGGCCTGCCACAAAGAGAAAAAGGATTTAACCCTTTCACTGGCTCACTGCCAAGTGCTTAGCTTGAAATGGGGTTATGGGCAGTAACAATACTTGGGGTGTCTAGATACTGCAGGGAGACACACTCCAGAAATGATTATACTGACAAAGCCTTTAGTATTTTCTGTCAGGGAATCCCCAAGCTTTTTATAGACCAAATGAATTCATCCTCTCAACTCCCAGTAAGTATCAGATCCATTTTTCCAGAGGAAACTGAGGCTCAGAGAGGTGAATTGACTTGCCCCAGACTAGATAGCAGGTCAGCTGTAGAGGCAGGAGCAGAACCCAAACTTATTGGGCTTTGGCCACCATATCGTAGTGTGCCCCGCCCCACCCTGCCCCAAAAAATGGAGAAAAGAAAAAAGAAAAATAAAATTTTCATTTCCAATTTTATCATCAAAAAAATCCCTGAACAGTTTTGTACAAAACCATATCATACCATTTCGTTTCTTTTGAAATTTCTCTTAAAAATTAAAATGTCATTTTCGAGTCACGTGGATGACTTACGCACCACGTGATCCTTAGCGTCTCCAAACAGACGTCCAAAAAGAGAAGCAGTGACCAGGATGGCTATCCACTACGACCTGGGCTGACATCCACCAATTCAATTCATGCTGGCCACCAAACAGGAACAATTTGGTGCTGCTGTCTCAGTCTAGATTCAAACCAGTGCCCTAGAGGTAGAATGTTCTATAAAACCAAGATCACATCCTTTCTCCGGGACCATCCAGTCAGTCCAATTTAGTCCCTTTTAGACATGAAAATTTAAAGCATCCTTTCATCATGAATTCTTGTGTTTTAAAAACTGACTAATCTGGGGATACACACAAACCAATGGCTTGTGCTCCCCCTGCCGTTTCAGCAGCAACAGTAAGCAATGATTACAGTACCTAGAATTGTGCTGCAGTTGCTGGCTTGATGATTAGGTGCTGTGTAAGCTAAACTCATTAACTAACAAACAGCCATAGCAACATCAGGTGTTTGATTCCCTCCCTCGTGCCTGAGTGCTGAAATGTCTGCTAAAAACAGGAAGAGATTATTATGTTGGTAGTGAGGGGAAAGAGCCATTCGGCATTCCTCCAGGTTTTTGATCACTCCAATCCAACATATTTGCCATCGGGTGCTTGCCATGATACCAGAGCCTGATGAAGTGAATGGGAAGTCATCAACAGTCTTTCATTCAGGCCCCTTTATGATGATGATGGTTTATTGTAGTAGTGCCTAGGGGCTGATGGTCAAGAGGCCCCTATTATAGTAATCACTGGACAAACACAAATCCTGCCTCAAAGAGCTTTCAGTCTCAACAGATAAGGAAGACAAAGGGCAGGGGAAAGGGAAATAGCAGACAAGGCCCTTAACCATGAGTGTAGCTTTACTCACCCAAGTAGACCCACAGAATCCAGTGAGACAACTGATGAGAATAAAGTTACACAGGTGCTAAAGCGATACAGATTCTGGACCTCCGTGTGTTTAGTGAGGCTTCCCTCTAGTGGCTATGTCACATACAAGATTCAGGACTGGTGCAAGCAAAAGAAGCTCTTCTTTAGTTTCAATAAGAGAGACGTTTTGTTTGGAAGCTGAAGGACTAGGGTTCTAATCCCACCTCTTCAAGTGTGTGTGTGACAGCAGCCCAGGTCCAGCTCCACAAAGGTATGTAAGCTCCTAACGTCCATGGAAATCAGCAGAAGTTAGGAGCTAACTTCTAAACACCTTTGTGGATGTGGACCCAAGTCTGTTGTCTGCAGGCATGGATCTGTTACAGTACAACCGCTTTCCCCTCGTGCACACGCACCTGCTAGGAACACAGTTTCCAAGCTCCTAAAAAGGAATTACCAACCATAGGAAGGAAAGACATCAATCAGAAGCCATGACAAGTTCTTGGCAGCATCCCTTTAAAAATGCGTGTTATAAATAGAATGTATTTATATACAGATTTGGTTCAGTATCAGCATTTATTGTCCCTTTAGTTAAATATTGACCTGTACAAATATTTGCATCTCTGATCGTTCAGTCTTGATATTGACCTCAACTGAAGTCAGTTTCTGTTTGTTGCCTCATTTGTTCTAGAACTCTCTGAGCATAAGAATTAGTGATAGCACAGGCAGTCCAGCCTACCAGGAGAAAAGTCTGAGATTTTTCCTTTCAAGCAACTCCACATACCCAACAGAGGGCCAAATACTCAGCCAGTGTATATCATCATAGCTCCAGGGCAATCAATGTGCCCAGATCCCCAGCTGGTGTAAATTGGCTACAGTTCCATTGATGTTAATGGGTCAAATTCTCAGCTGGCATAAATCAGCATCTCTCCACTACAACCTCCACTTAGTATCAACCCCAGCCAGCTAGCACAACTTTACAGGTGTTAAACTGTGTCTACACTATATGCTAACCGGGGATTCCAGCGGGGTTACCTACCTCAGGGTTGCTAACTCGATATAAAAAAGTCACGTTGTTCCCTAGTCTACACAAGGCCCCTGGGGTTATGACCCCAATACAGCTTTCTACCTCGAGTTAATGGATTGCCACTTAACTGGAGGTAGCTAACATGGTTGTAAACCCTAGGATGGGCACCTTACAAAGGTTTGTTCCAGGTTTGGGAGTTAGGAGCTTAAATACCTTTGAAGATCTGGGTCAAAGTTTCAGGGTAAACCCCACATATTTATGTCCTGCAACAAAGCGTATGGAGCGTCAGCAAAGGCATTAGCTTCCCTGATGTAGTTGTCGATGGTAGAAAACTTGTGCGTGCAAACCTGCAGAGCCTGAGAAAACCGCTCAAAAGCCTGAAGTCGGGCAGAGGTGCTCAGCTTTTGCGGGCAGGATGGGCGAAATTTCCTAATGAGTGCTATTTTTCAGAAATCCGCTGCTAGCTTCGATGAGGCTGGTGCACAGAGAAGACCCAGTCCAAATCCAAGCTCTAAACCCTAAGTCCAAGCTCCAGCATCTACCAAACAGAAAATGAGAGGACACATTTGACTAGGGCTTTGAGAAAGGGAGCAGAAACAACCATGAATCCATAACTGGCTTGTTAAGACCTCCCTTAGCAGCCCAACAGGCCCTCGGCTTGGATCGAGCTCTTGTTCTGTGTTACACGTGGTGAACTGAACCTGGGCTATTGCCACTGATGGAGTCTGTATCTATGGAAAACAACCTAGTCTTCTTAATGAAGTATTCCAGATAAGTGACCAGACTGAGGGGCACCTCCTATCAGACATTAGCACTACTGCAGACTCTGCTATCCCCAAGTTGAAGAGGACTCCGTACCTGTCCAACATTATTCAATCTAGGCCAAAAGGGACTTCTGTGACTATCTACTCTGACCTCTTGTGTAGCACAGGTCCTGCGGCTCTCCTGAATTAACTCCTGCTGGAACTAGAGCAATCTTTTAATGCAGGGTTTATTAAGTAACCTTTTTTCTCCACCGTTATGATTCTTGGACAATTCCAGGGCTGGCTACTTTGGCCATTTCTTAGCAGCAACCCTGCTCCGGATCTGTTATTGCCCTGATCTATAGTATCTTCTCCCATCTCACTGTGGAAGATGTCTCTCCCTGACACACATGGCACAACTGTGAATGCTTCTGGCTGGTCCTCCAGAGCTAACAAACAACACTTCTCAAGCAGAATAGACAGCTAAGGGAGTTGGAAGACAGGCAGTGAAGCCTTCTCAGAATTTATCGCTCCCCAGGCGAAGCCCCTCAGGAGAAACCATGGCGTTAACCTTGGAGGCTTGCGTTTGGGAAGGCAGGAAATCACTGCTCAGACTTTCCAAAGGAATCGTTTCCAGTGTAAGTTCAGGATCTTGTAATCTTAGCTAAAACAGGTCACTATGGGCCTGATTCCCAGCCTACCCAAGTCAACTGGCATCTTCTCTGCCCCAAGCCCTGGCAGAGTGCAAATCAGCAGAGCGTTGGTGTAGATGCACTGAGCTGCATGGAGTCAAAGCCTTCGATGCCTTCAACCACCTGTGATAGGGACCATTATAGCACTGCAGCCAGCTGGAGTTTACCACGCTTCTGTTATTAGTTATTTTTCAGCCCCCACCAAGACCAGGGCCCCATCATGCTGGGGGCTGTACGCACACACCATGACAGATAGCTCCTGCCCCCATGAGCTTAGTCTAAACAGACAGAGCAAGGCTGGGCAGAGAACCAAAACATACAAAAACTTGCCCAAGAGCACAGCCCAGAACAGAACCCCACAATGTCTCCTGACATCCCAGCCAGTGGCCTGCCCACTAGACTACACTGCCTCTGCTCCAGTAGTGCTGCCTCATTAGAAACGTATTTACTTTAACACCAGTTTGGAAGCCATGTACCATATCCTTCCACTCGGAAAAGTAGTTCCTGGTGGAAGGATGAATCTAATATAAACAGTAAGTGGGGGAAGCTCACTGGGAGGTCAGATTCTGATCTCAGGCCAAATATGGAGTAGCTTCTCTGGATTCACACATTCCCTGGTGTAACTGCGACCAGACTCTGCCCCTGCCCCTTCTCGACAGCTGTCACCATATCTACTGCCCTGCGTTTTCTGTCTCAACTTTCCCCGTCCTTTAGCTCCTCCAGGTTCCTGGGCTCCTATGGCCCCTTGTCTCCTCCACCCCATGAGCCTGGTTGCCTTTTTCAGCCATGATTAATGGCCCAACAGCCTCTGCCAGCTCCTACTTTGCAAACTGGGAGTACGAACAAAATTCCATAGCTGCTGACTAGTATTTGCATTGGAAAGGTGGCCTGAAAAGGGGCCAGAAAGGGAATGTTCCTGGGGCGATGGAAGGGGAGGGGAGAGGGAGTTTAAAACTGCCACATCTCAAGCCTTCTTCTGCTTCCTCCCATCAACCCCCAGCTACAGCTTGATCCGAAGTCCACTGAAATCAACAGAAAGGCTCCCGTGGACTTCAGTGAGCGTTGGATTCAGGCCTGTAGTGAAGTACGGTAAGAGCCTTAATGCAGCCTAGTTCATCCTCCTGTCACGTGCTCCTGCAGTGCTGTTGCCTGCAGGCTGGCTAAGGCAACGGTTTCTCTATGAAGCACTGTTGCAAGGGGAATGCTAGGACAGAGCAGGAATTCACAGTTTTTCTTATGAAGCGGATGCTGGAGCTTTCAGGAACTTCTCAGGCTCTCCATGCTTTTCCTATGGCACTGGGAGCCCTCGAGGTTGGACCCAGCAGAACTGCACCAGCCCCTCTGCGCAAGGGGCTGTCCGCATACCAATTGGACAAGCGTATATGGTTTGTGGTCCACAGTTTGGCTTGGTGATATTTGAATATGAATAAACTACATTCATTGTGCTGAATGAACAGAAGCACGATTCTTTCCCCATGGAAATCACGCCCTCTCTCCTCCTTCCTGTAAGGGCTAGTTCAGATCTGAACTCCAGGGCCTGATTCCCCTTTTGTTTAAATCCATCCCTTTCACAGGATTTACACCTGATTACAGCTGGTTGGGAATTTCTGACAAAAGATTTTTGTTAAAAAAAACCAACGTCCCAGTTTGTGGAAACCGAACCATTTTGCAGGAAAGGGTCAGCTCTGACTAACGTTTCCACTTGAAACGTTTCAAAGTCGTCAACATTTGTTGTTTTGCCATTTTCTAAACAAATCATTTCACTTTCCCAGTTCAAAATGACTTCACTTTCAAATTTTAGCTAAGAATAGTACCAAGAAAAGTTAAATGATTGGAGGCAAAATGAAACGTTTTGAAATGATCAGAATGAAACACTTCAATAGACCTGAACCAATTTTTTCTAAGGTTTTTCAGTGCATTAAAACTTTCAAACTTTTGACTTCTCCTTCCATGGGAAATGTTTCCAAAATCCTGAAAACATTCGCAGGATGGGAAAAACATTTTCTCCTTTGCTTCTGATCTACACCAGCATGAGAGGAGAATAAGGCCCATAAATATTTGCCCAGTACAGCAAAATAAAAAGCAAATCTCAATTTGTGTTGGCAGACAACAGGCAGCCTGGTTCTCCCATCCCTTCCCAGGTCTTTGCTTCCATCTCTGCAGAGTCAGGATCTGCTCCAGCATATATGGGAAGTGCAACAGCTTACCAGGGCTGCCAGCACCACACGACATATGAAATTTACCCATCTGTGGCATATCATGGTAACGGCATGCACACGCCGAGCTCAGACGTATGCATGTTTCTACAGCACAGTCAGGCCTAGGGTGACCTATATCCCTGCTTTCTCAGCCAGTGAGCATATGCAGAGTCACACACATTTCGATCAATAGTGCCAAGTATATTAGCAGATTAAATGGCATTTACAAATAAATGACCGAGACATCAATCCTGTGGAAATGACTCCCACTGGCCAAATTCTGTTCCTATTTACACAGGTGCAAATCTGTGATTCCAGTGGGAGCACTGGGGCTAAGTACTAGTGGAGTACTTAGGTGTAACTAAAGGCAGCATTTGGCCCTTACAAATCATTATGTATCACGAGTTTCTCTAGCTAATGAGCATAAATCTAATTTTCCATTGCCTCAGCAAATGGCCACATTATGTCATGATGTAGCAATGCAATGGTACCACAAATTGATGCAATGCTGAGGCATCAAGACCTCTGAACTAAACCAGTGACTCTTCAACTGCCCTTCAAGCCAGACAGAACCTTGAAAATGGAACTGTCCCATTAATTAATTTCATCCACAGCCTCATCCTACTGCCCTGCACAGTGTGTGGCGGCACAATGGTCTGCATAACATGCATTCACTTATGAGGATTATTTTTGTACTACCCTAGCACCGATGGGACCTATCTGTGCTGGGTGCTGTACAAACAGAGGACAAAAAAAATTGGTCCTTACCCCAGAAAACCTGCAATCTATTCCCTACTAAAATACAGTCCTGTGAACCAGCCCCTAAGAGCAGAGGTGGTTGCAGCTGTCAAACCCCATGAAAAGCCAGCAGTGCATGTAGATACCGGGGGGAGAAGCCTACAAAATAGTTAGTGAAATCTGGGAAAGGATCAAGTGGTTAAAACCATACTTGTCTCATTATTTACAGTGGTGAAGGACTAGCCAGCTCCCTGAGCACTGAAGTCATCGGCTGATCAGCGACACCTTGCACACGGCTTTTGTGAAAAGGTCCTGGGAAAGCCCATTATCAGGTGCCTTGATCTGGAGTGCCAATAATGGCTCAGTCCACCAGCCAAGGAAACAACCTGAGAACATCTTGTTCCAGCACCATTTCATTTCCTTGAACTCCTTCCTGCTACCACGTCTGCTCCCTTCTGTCCCACATTTCACAACCCCAGGCCTCCTTGTGGAGTGGAAGGGGGGCGCTCCGAGCAGCGGGGGAAGCAAGTGAGACTCAGGATGGATCAGAAAAGGGGAGCTCAGATCAGCATAGGTGGAGCTAAAGGGAGCTCCAAGCACTGCAGTGGTAGGGGCCACACTGAGGGAGCTTGGAGCATCAGATATAGACAGGACTCAGGAGCAAGCTTCCCACTAGAGCCGGGTGCATTTTTTTTCAACAAATTGGGGGGTTTTTAAGCCAAAAAATGCATTTTCTGGGGTCCAAAACTATTTGCCGACTTCAGGTGAAATTCAACAAACAGTTTTGGTTAGGGGAGAAAAAAAAAATCGCAGAAGAGCCAAAGTATTTTGTACTGACTTTTCAATTCATAGTGCTGTTTTGATTTTAAACTTGGCTAGTTTTAAAGGGAGAAAAGGGCACGCAATGTCCAAAACAAAGCAAAAAAACTCAAAGAAATTTCCTTTCAGGCTACTTGAAACATTTCGCTCGACGCAAAACGAATTTTTTTCAATTTGACAAAAAAAAAAAAAAAAAGATTTTTTTTCTTCCAATTGAACCAGATTTCCGAGTGTTTCTTTTCATTTCAGCCCCTGAACCAAAAAATCCATCACTTGCTCAGCCCTACTTCCCATGGTGTCACTAGGGGATCTCTCAGAGCACTGGGGGCCTTCTCCTTTATTCCCCTTTGAATCCCATGACCCACGTCACAGCGTCCTTCCCTCACACGGGGTATGGGGCCCTTTGCATTGACTTCAACAGGGGTCAGCTCAGGCGCCCAAAGAGCTGCTCAAGACCATCCATGCTTGATTGCAGAGCAAACGGAGGTGCTGTCTTCCCCTTGAGAGTGAGAATGGTCCCTCCATACCACAGCCAGCCTGGGTGAAGCACCCAACCACACCCACACACATCAGGGGCTTGCTGTTACCCACTGCTGTTGTTTGGTGCTGTACACTTCAGTGCATGTATTTCTAGCTCCAGAGAAATGATTACCGAGAGAGATCATCAAACCCAACCTCTGGTCTCCTACTGCCCTGTTCAACCACAATCAGCGCACCGGGTACCACACACCCACGGACGTCACTCTGCCAATGCAGCCCAAAGCTCCCAGCACACGATAAATGGGCACAGATGCTGTTGGAGTCATCTGACAGCAGGCATGCCACAGCATGTGCTAACAGCAGGGAAGAGGTTAATAAGACAGGTGGGTGTCTTATAGGGTACATCTACACAGCAGCTGAGAGGTAAATTCCAGTGTGGGTAGATGTTCACGCACTAGCTCTGCTCAAGCTACTTACTACAAGTAGCAGTGTGAGCATGGTGGCACCAGATACAATCCTGTCCGACCCCCTCTCTCTCCTAAGTACATACTGCCACACTGCTACACTTAGGCACTTGCTCAAACAGAGCTAGCGCGTGCCTGTCTACCTGAGCTGGAATTTACGCCTCGCAGCTGCTGTGTAGACATTGAGCCTTTGCCATCACTTACACAGATGTAAATTCAAAGTGACACTAGTTACTCTGACACTGATGTCAGAGGAGTGACCCTGGACTTATACCATGTGGAATCTGGCTCTTTAGCTGGGTGGCCAGCACAAGCCATTGAATTCCCTCGATCGTTCCTATAATCCACTGGCAATTGCCACTAGCTTGTACAATCTGAACCACTCTATTTTAACCCAGGGTCATTAAGCCCTTCGTGCCCTCACTGGTGTCCCCTAGAACTTCTTCCAGGTGATCAGAGCCATCAGGGCAGAGTAGGAAGAGGCACAGGACCCATCTGCTATTCAGAATGGAAGGCATTAAACTCCATCCTCACCTCCCATGGCTACATGTTCACTTCCTCCTGGAAGCTCTGCCTGAGTGTGGAAACCTGAGCTCTTTTCACATGATCTCATTCCTCTTGGCACGGACCCAGACACGGCTGATTTCACTGCAGGATCCGGGCAGGAGCAAGAAATTACATCAGGCCACAAGGAAATCAAAAGGGGAGCTCCTTGTGCAATCAGACGGCCCCACCCTGCTCCCATGCGAGGCAATGGCAAAACTTCTGACAAGGAGCAGGATCAGGCCCAACATGCAGTGAGGGGGCTGGGTGTCTTAGGGGATTGGCAAGGAGATATGGAGCTTCTTACCTACCACTAGTTCAAACCCAGCCCAGGGTGATGAAGATCACCAGCAGGTATCAGAGGTGTGTCAATGACTTATGTGACTGTCTCTCAGGCTGATTTCTGGTGACTTGGTCTCTAGCCACATCACCAAAACCACCATCCATCTTGCATTCTCACTTTTAAGGTATGTCTGCACGACAGTATAAGCCCAGAATTCGAACTCAGGCTCAAGCATAATTCTACTTCCATCTACATGCAAATTGTGCTAACCCAGGACTTCATGGGGGTGGAGGATCTGAGCCTGAGACATGCCAGGACCCAGGGTTCAAGCCCTATCACTTTGCAGTGTAGACGCAGCCCCACTGGACTCCTGTGCTAGTAGCCTGCCAAAAGTATCCCATAATCCCATGGGCTGACTTTCCTTGTCCTCTACACAATCAAATTTTCCCACATTGCATCATGACCAAAGGGCTAGAGCAGCCACATTTTGGGAGGGCGCTAAGAAGTCTGGGATATGGGTGGATGGACTCAGGCCCACATGATGCAATGTAGACACTGGAACCCCAGGTTGGGACCCAGGATTCAACCATTCTTAATCTGTGGTTACAAATGAGTGTAGACACTCAAGCCCCAGGATAACAAACCCAGCATCTGCTACTTGAGTTCTACTAACCCTGGACTTACACTGCAGTGTAGACGCACAGAGATGGCAGAGGTGAGGCACTGAGTAGTGGAGCGGGGCGCTTGTCATGCTCTAACTGCCCTGAGCTGTAAACAGAGGTCTCCCGAATTGTCCGCCAAGCATCTGATGTGCATTGGCAGGTCATTTATGATGTAAACCACAGCAAGGAGGAAAGGAAAGAGCAGGGCCAGCCAAAGCAGATTGTTACGGGAGTGACCTGATCTGTCTATGTGTGGAGTCTCAGGGCACTTTGGAATGGGGAGTACTTGCTGTTAATTACAAAGGCCCAGATATTGTGGGTGCCAGCTGCTGGGAAAAGGCAGTGGATTTTAAGGTCAGAGGGGACCTTCAGAGCCTCCAGTCTGACTTGTATATCAGAGGCCATTAACACCACCCAAGCATATCAGGTCCAATGGCCAGAATTAGACCAAAGTATCACAGCTTCCAGGAGACTCTATTTCGGGCCACAGGCAGAGAAAAGGAGGGACTGAGGTGCCCCAGCACTCAAGACCCCTGCAATGCCAGGGAATTGATCAAGTGAGATAAGTGCAGCTATTCTGCCAGCGCAGGAATGGCTGGTGGGTGAGGGAAGAGCATGGCTGAGAGCACTTTGCTGAGCCTCTCTTCCCACCACTGGCATAGACTGCACACCACAGCTGGTGGGGTTGGCTGTGGCTACACCCCATTGTCCGCAGACCACGCTTGGGGTTGCAGAAGAACTGGCTCTTCTCCACTAGTTCACAAGCCAGTTGTGTTGCTGCCTGGGGATAAGAGAGGGGATCCCCGACTCTTGTTCCTCACGTGCTCTGTTGCACTGAGTACAGATGGGGGCTGTCACTAGAGATGGGCTCAAGCCGTGAGTTCTGAATGGGGATCTGGACCCTGAGCCAAGTTGACAGGAGCTCAGATCTGATGCTTTGGGCAGGGCCCATCACTCGTTGCCACCTTGCTGACAACTTGAACTGGTCGGAAAATGGCATTTCTTCCCCTCAGAAACATTCAAACAAAAGAAACAATTTTCATTGTTTGAAATTTTCTACAGACTTTTTTGATTTTTCGTCAAAATGAAAGTTTGCTTTCAAACAGAGTTCCCCTTTGATTCTATCTGATTCCAGCTGAAATGAAAACAATCTCCCTTTTCTCCTCCCATTTTTTGTTTACCTGGAAAAAGGCAAACGGGGGGAATAAAATAAGAACATCAAAAATGTTTTAGTTCAATTCAAATCAAAATGACTTTTTTTGTTTGAACTTTAAAAAAATCAGAAAACATAGACGGATCCCAACATCTTTTGTGACAACTTCCATATTGAGCCAAAAGCTGTTTTTCAAGGATAAAACTTTCCAATGGAAAAAACTGGCCGTAGCTAGAGAGATCATAATGCAGAGGCATTAGCTTCTGTCCCATGTCAGGAAGAAGCCATGGGGAAGACTCGCTTTGCGTGCTCTGAGATGCCATGTTAACTATCGTCTTGGTCTGTTATTGCCCTGGTGACTCATTCACTGGGAGTAACCTTTTTAATAAATTCCCATCAAGTAGCTCTGAAAACCCCCTTTGCCTGAAGCAAGGATCTCCCAAACTTCCATTTATTCAGCTACCATCCATGAGACAACTTTGAACTCTCTCTCTTCCTCATTGAGAGCTAACAAACAGAAGTGTTTCTCCACACAGATGGCTGCCTCATGGGACATCCTGTCCTGCGAGATCCCAGAGCCTGATACTGAGGCTGGAGGATTTTATCACTAGGCTGAGAATTCATGCCCATGGCCCTTCTCTCCACATACACAGTATCACATGGTTAACTAGGAATTTGTAGATCTAGGTACTGCTCTGGCCCTCATAAGGCGATAGTGTCTGAGCAACTAACACGCATTAATGGATTTATCTTCAAAACATCCTTTTGATGATAGGAAGCATGATCCATCCCTGTTTTATAGATGGGGAAACTGAGGCCCATGGAGCTGAAGTCACACTAGAACTGAACCCCCCGCTTCTATATGCTAGTGTGTTGCCCTATCCGCTAGCCTCACCCTTTCTGCCTCTCACATACCTCTGGATCATTAGGGAAGAGACATTAGGTATAAAAATCCATGGCAGTGAGTCAGAGCCCAGATCTACATTAGCAGTGCAGATGTTCCTATTTGGGCTGGAGGTTGGGCTCTGAAACCTGGGGGATGGATCTCAGATCCTGAAGTCTGGTCTGAGCGGAAACACCTACAAACCTGGATGCTGAGATGGGTTCTTGTTTTATTTTGTTTTTTTACAATGTAGACATATCCACTGGGTTTGATTGTCCAGGTGTCTGACCCAGCATGGGAAATCCGATGTGTCCGTTAAAGTGGAGACAGGAATATAGACTAAATGGCCCAAGATTCATACTGTTCTGCAGTATCCCGGATGGCTGGCAGAACGGAGATTTGATTGGCTAGAGTCCCACAGTGACAGAAACTGCCAGGAACGAGATGTTGTGAAAGGGGATGTGGCTGCCATTCTGCACTGCTCAGCCACTGCTGATACCAGATGCTGCTGAGGAGAGAGGGTGAGGAGAGTCAATTTAAAACAAGCCAGAGACGCTAGCTCTGTTTGCCTTGGTGGTTCATTGGTAGCTCCCTTGATTAGTAACCTTGAGTCCAGCTGGCTAATCATCCTAACGCTTGGGTTATGACCACTTAATGAACAGCAATGTGGGGAGGGAGGGAAGCAAACTCCTCACTTGATTGAGGTCAAAGAACAAACTAATCAAGGGCTGATGCCTGTGTTTGCCAGCCTGGCTTTAAAAGAGGCTCCCAACTGTGCAATGCAGGAACCCCTGGAATAACAGACAGGCTGGTCAGGCGCTGCCACCACTAGACAGCAGGCAGAGCTACTTCACTCACATGCCAGCCCAGAAAATTCCTCCCTTCCTCCAGCCAACCTGAGCCTCCTCCTGCAAAGGGCCCCTTTTGGCCCTGAAAAGCCCCTGCGATGCCTTCCAGACCCAGGATCAGCTTGGTCTTTATAGCTCTATGCAACTGCTGCTATTGCCCCTTGGGACCCTGTTCCTGACCACGGCTGAGTGCCTATGAAAACCAAAGGCCACAAGGGTCGGGGATACAGCCATAGCCTGTCTTCTGCTCAGTGAAACTGATGAACTCTTGGCTGGGAAATCTAAAGTTAGCCCAGCTGGCTCTGGTTTGGCTTGTGGCATCCAGGTGGCACCATCCCTGTCCTCACAAGCTACCGGGCACCGAGCAGGCAAGCAGAGGGATAACAAGGTGCCATGTATGCACATTCATGTGGCTCCTGGGGGCTTGCAACCTCAACTCCCAGCAGAACTGCATTCTCACAAGCTGACTGACTCTGACTTCCAGGATGGGGGTAGGCTGGAGGTGGACTCTCTGAGGGCACTCCCTCAAAACGGACACGGGAGGTAACTAGGACACTGTAACATAGCCTGCTGAAGTCAACAGGCATCATTCCACTGACTTCAACAGGCACTGGATCAGGCCTACAGTCAGCAAACCATAATGCAAACCCCAGAGTTTTGGGAAACGTGGGGTGTTGGAAGTGTTGTGTTAAAACTGGGATTGATCACTTTAAATTCTCTGGGGTTTTCTTGGTCCTGCTTGTGGGCAAGCGGCTCTGTAAGGAAGTATGTGATCAAAGTCAGCCAGTCCACAGCAAGGACAGATGAGTTATGCCTCTCTGCCTTAGGGGAGTAGCCTGCTTTGTCTCTTGCTGTTTTTGGGGGGTGGGGGGAGATTGTGTTACCATTCTGAATTCTAAGAAATAAAGCAGTGTTAGGTTCCAATCTTCCAGCAAGAGGACTTCTGTTTTTATTGAACTTCCTTGTTTGTATGCCATGAATATCACAGGAAGCCCATGCTTCATCCTTACTCAAGAAAGTGCCAAAAGGTGTTCTGTATACAGGTATCAAGCTCCAGCCCACAGGGGGTAGGAGGGCATACATTCCCTGGCTGAGATATTACTGAGGTTTAGTGCCAGGGAACGGATAGATGAAAGGGAAATGATGTGTGTGGGAAAGAGGTTCCCCTGAATTCCTCCACTACAGCAAATCAATTGCTGCCAATATCCCACCTCCTTCCCAGGCCCTGCATTGGAAGATCATGCCAGAAAGAATCAGCCCCAGAGAGCCCATATCAAAAGGAAAAGTGGCACTTATGCTGGTGCAGAACTGGAGCAGCTCCTGAAACCAAGAGTATGTCTACGCTTGGAGCTGGGGTGTGATACCCAGCTCTGATTGAGTGGAGCTGTGGTGGTGCAAGCAGCATGAGGAGTTAACCGCCCAGAGTATGTGCCTTGTCTTTTGGACAGGACTGTACTCTGGGCAGCTAGCCCCTGATGCTGTTTGCACCGCTGCAGCTATGTTGCTATTTTTAGAATGGTAGATCAATAAGAGCTGGCGTAGGTATGTCTCCTCAAGCTGGAATCACCCCCTAGCTCGCAGCGTCAGCAAACCCTAAGAGACATCAGTGGGAGAAGTGAAACTGAAAATCAGAGCATTAATTTGGGTGCCCAACTATGGATCAAGGAGCCTAAAGTAAGACCTCATTTTGTAAAGTCTTGGTCTCTGGCCTCACACTGACTGAGATGAGAACCTGCCCCAGAATCATGATGGACCTTGTGCTTCACATCCTTTTTCGGTTCTTGAACTCAAGAGCTTGCCCCAGGACCCCCACAAATCTGACCTTTTCTTTTCTCAATTCAGGAAACCCTTCGGAATGAGCGCTGCTTTATGCAATGTCCCCAATGACATCCCTGAGCAGTGAGGGGAGAAGGCTAATTCCCGCCTGCACATCCCCGAGCCTGGATTTCCTGAGCTTACACCTTCTTCTGAACTTGAGGCAGGACTGTGACTGTGCTGCCTCCAGTCACTTTCGCCAGCTTCGTCTCAGCTTGCCTCAGGTTTAACCCAAGGGGCTTCCCCACGCTACACCCACCTGTCTCTAGTTCCCCGGAAGCTACTGGAATCATTGGGTAAAGTGCTGTCTAGTACTATGCAGGATCAGATGTAACAGTACAGATCAGCAATGGAGCTAACCCAGAATGAAGCCTAAACCAACCCCTGCTCCACGGACTGAAGGGAACACGCACAAAACCAAGACCCAAACTTCTTAGCCCATTAACAATCAAGACCCCTAAACTGGAGCCTTGACTCATGAACCCACCTCCCCACCAGATCCATTTACCGTGAGATCTGAACTGCATGACCCAAGCCCGTCCCTGTAAAAGTCAAAAAAGTTCTTCAAGGAAGTGAAAAGCAGAAATCGCTGTGTGCGTAGCAGTGCAAGCTATGATTTCATGGGTGAAATTCTGTTCTCATTGCAGTCAATGCCAAAACTCCCATTGGACAGCAGTGGGGCCAGGAGTCACAACAAGCAACCAAACAACTTTCCCTAGAGCTCTGCGGGGAGATAAAGGGCAGTTCACTCATTCTCCCCAGCATAGCAATCCTGTCTGCTCTGACTGGGAAGTGGGGAGAATGACTAGAATGTGACTCCCCATATTCGAAGTGTGTCCACGCGTGTGCATGCGCATTGTGTGGAAGGGGAGTGGGTAGGGTGGCGTGGTCTGTGATGTATGCTCTGTGTCTGGGAAAGGTGTGTGTATGCATGTGCATTGTGGGTTGGAGTGTGTGTGCATGCATGCATGTGTGTTGCGGGGGGGTATGCGTGTGCACATCCTCAGGAGGCAGAGCACTAAGGAAAGCATGTGTTGTAGCTAACAACCAGCTAGGACGTTGGCTCTGAAGTACTCTCCAGCTGTCTGTGGGAGTCCCGGGGTCACCAGGGGTGCCCCTGGCCTCAGATTAACGCCCCGGAAGTTGCTGAGGGATATCACAGAGTCTGGGCTGACTCAGCACTCAGAGCAGCCAGTGGTTCTGTTTGCAGTTGGGAGAGCAGGGGCAGCCCAAGATCTAGTGGGACCCAGCCTGCTGCAGAGGTGTGGCGGAGGGATGGGGATAGCACCTCCCTGTGGTTCTGCTCCTGGAGCAGGAGACGGGGCCAGCCCGGCATTCCCCTGCTGTCTCAGCGCTAGACCGTATCTTCCTGCCCATTTGTGCAGCGTCCTGATGCCTGCCCAGGGCATCCCCAGGCCAAAGAAAGAGACAGGGCCACCCCACAACATCCCCTCTTATCCTATTGCTGAAGGATGACATTGCTTCCCCACCCATCCCATTGCCAAAGTGGGAGATCTGACCAGCTTGCTGTGTCCCCCTCTGGTCCCACTGCTGGAGGGGGACACAGAGCAGCCCCCCACCCCGATCCTGCTGCTGGAGGGTGACAGCAGGCTGGCCTGCGAATTGCTGAGTCCATTTGTTACCTAACCCAATCCTTTGAGGGAATTGCATCAGTAATCCTTGGAGGAGGGTGGGGGGAAGAATCAACCAGATGGCTGGTACCTCTGGCCTCTGCCCTCTCTGCTCCCAGCTATGCTTTAAATTTAAATAATGGAGATCCAGTTCTAGGAGATGGGTGTAAGGGACCTTGAAAGGTCACCGAGTCCAGTCCCCTGCCTTCACTAGCAGGACTAAGTACTGATTTTGCCCCAGATCCCTAAGTGGCCCCCTCAAGGATTGAACTCAGAGCCTTGGGTTTAGCGGGCCAATGATCAAACCACTGAACTATCCCTCCCCCTAGGGTCTGAATGGCTCCATAGATGCATGCTTTGCTTTCTGGCCTCTAGCCCATTGCTATGGCACATGCCCTACTGATGATGGCAGTAATGGTGGTATGGAAAGCTGGAGCTTCCACAACCAACCTTCCCTCCTATGCCCAGTGAATTGTCTCACACTTCCCCAGCCCCACCCTCGCCAGGGGCTCTAAAGACAGAGGGAGGTGGGCCTGGTTGGCAGAGTAGAGACCCAATGGATGGGCTGCATGCCGCTCCCACCTGGACAGCAGAGAAATCACTGGCACAGTGCAAGGGCCAGCAGCAGAACACGCAAAGCCACCCAGGGAAAAGGCTGCAGGGAAAGGTTCCTCTCATTAGACTTAAAAACAAAGTTCCTAGAGCACCAGGTCACAGCAAAGAGGCTGTGAGTGGTGTCCACTCCTCCTAGCAACTTCATGTCATACTCTTTTTCTAATGCCAGCAGCCCTGAGCTAGCAGATCCTCAGACAGAATTCTGGCATGACTTGGAGGTGAGGATCAGAACTTCCTGGGGGATCGCTTGACCCAGAATTATTTTATTTGGTGGTTCTCCCTTCTCTGCCCACACAAAGTCAGGTCCAGGGCAATGGCGCACCACGCCCTGTCCTAAAAGAACCACGATCGCCCTCCTCCCCTCCCGCCACTCCCTTCCCAGGGCCCAACACACACTCATTCTAGTTCCCAGCGCCTGCAACAAGATGGCGCTGGGAAGGCACGCACCCAGGGTTAATTAGCCAGCTTAGCACTCTGACTTAGCAAGACACCACAGAGCAATGCCGACCTCCTCGCCTTCTGCACCACTTCTGGGAGCAACCAGGAAGGCTGCTCTAGGGAATGGCGGCAAATCACTAACAAGAGACACGGCTCCAAGACGTGGCCCATCCGAGCCTCAAAACCATGAGCCAAAGTCATTCAGATCCCAGAGTTCCTTTCATTGTCTCATGAAGACTCATTCTTTAGGGACAACTTGACCCTTGGTAGAACTCCACTGACATCAGGGAAGTTACACCAGGGGAGATTTGCCCCCTGCGTTTCACTTCTTTTCAAGAACTCCTTGAAGGATCATTTCCAAAACTCTCACTCCTTTCCACTTGGATTGTATGGGAGAAAGAAAGGGTGATGCGAACCTGCCTTAAAGGCAGGTGAAGGAACTACTGTCCGCTGGGAATCCTGCATTTCATCTCGAAAGAGCAAGGCGGCAATACAACAACCGTTGTAAAATGGTTCCCTAGCTTGCAGCAGGACACTGCCCATGTTTCACAACCGGCCCCGCAATTAGAGCGAGAGGGGTTGCTGCACTCAGAGCTTTTCAGCAACCTTCTCTGTCTGGGATCTTTGCTTGTGACTCTGGGGAGCGGGGCTGGAGGCTGATTTCCAGGCAGCTTATCCACTGCTTTATCTCTGGCCTTGCTGTTCACATAGGGAAGCAGCAGCGCTGGGGAATTTCAAGGAGAATTCCATTCTTGTCTCCACTAGTGTGATTTGAAAAATAGGAGCCTGAACTACAGGAAAGTATCCATTCCTGGAGCCTTTCCTTAGTGATCTTCTCTGTTTTACAAAAAGGACTCTCCTACCGCTCCTTTGAGATGAAAATCAAACTTCAACAAACTCTTATAGAACTTAAATGTTTCCACACTGGTTTCTTCCTATCACGGAACAAATGACTGGAGCTACGTCCCAGAGGATTGTTCACAACCCATTTGTTTCAAACCTGGCAGAAAACACTTTCTAAAATTCCCCCAAACAAAACAAAATCCAACTGCAATTTTTTTCCCTTTAAAAATCAGATCCACACCTTTATCATCTAATGACCGATGGATTCTTTCTGTCGAAAGTACATACTTTGAAATCTTTCCAGTCTAGCACTCACAGAAGGGGAATTTTCATAACTGTACTCTGATGGGCCAGATCCTCATCTGGTGTATTGCAGAGCAGTTCTGTGGACTTCAATGGAACTACACCAATTTGCACCAGCTGAGAACCCGGCCTTTTGTTTCCTCATGCTAGGCTGTTTTGCAAGCTGCAATTTCTGGGGAAGGGCTGTGTTCATTGGAAGTATTCTGATCTGGCTTTTTTCTGAACATTTATAGCACCAATTAAAAAAAAAAAAAACACACACAAAAATGTCAAATAATGAAAACCAACCTCTGAAAATCGACAGCCAGTACCTCATTATTCCACATCAATAAGGATACTGAGGTGTGAGGAGAGCTGTTAAGGCTTTCGCTTACCTGCGCCAACTCATGTTGGTTTTCCAAGATCCTTATAGCAGGTTTGATGTCTTCAAAGACCGAGGTGTCTTCAGCAGACTCCCCGGACATTGTGACTGGGTTTAATTGCGTAAACACTGTACTTTCTTCAAGATTTGGGGTGCTCAGAACCACCCCACTGCTGCTCATCCCTCCTGCAGTCAGTCCCCTTTCCCCTCCCTTCTTAGCGTGTTACAAACCAAAAACTAAAAAGAGAAAAAAAAAAAAAGGTTTTGGACAAAGCTGGAAGGGATTCAAGAACTCGGAAGCAAGCCTGTTGCTAATCCTTAGGAATCCAGGTGCACTGTAGCCTTAAGAAGTCTGATCTGTTACAGAAAAGTCTTACCTGTCCTGAAGTAGGAGGCACACTAACCTGGCAAACTTCAGCGACAGGCCGGCTGAGCCAATCAGGACTGGAGCTAACACTGCTCTGACCAATAAGCCAGCTGACATCTCTTTAAGGCAACACAAGATACAATGAGTACAGAGCCCTGCTTTCTGTGACTCTTTTCACCAGCCATGTTACCTGCAGCAGATCTACCTAAAGAGAGAGAGAGAGAAAAGGGGAGAGAAAATTACAGACAGATTTGCATGAGAATCTAAGGCCAGGGCTAGGTGAGAAACTTTTGGCAGTATAATCATGTTGGTTAGGGTTGTGATTCATCACAACATTTTTATACCAGCAAAAAGCCCTAGCATACATGCAGCTATACCAGCAAAAACCTCTCTTTACTGGTACGGCTTATTTCACAGAATTGCTATAAGCTATACCAGCAAAAAAACCTCTTTTGCCAGTATAAGCTGCTTCTCCACCAGGGGATTTGCCATTATAGCTATAGCAGGACAGCAAACCCTTTCTAGTGTATACAAACCCTAAGTGACACAGTTGTAGCTATGTTCTGTTGTCCGGTCAGGGCCTGGATGCTCACACTGGTTTGACATCCCTCACATACACACTGCTGGGTCCAGCATCACAGCTCTGCTCTTTTGGCCAAGACAGGACTCATTCTGGAGCCTATAAGTGCTACTCCTTGAGCAGCCAGAGGTAGAGCAGCCATGTATGGTGCTCCCTTCTTGGGCACTGAATACTCCACCAGGTTGGAGATCTTAAGACTGTAGCCCAGGGACTTTCAATTGGCTTCCTGCAGAGCAATGCTTTAGAGTCTAGACTGCCAGGCCATCCTGCCCTAGAGAGATTCAGAGTATAGCAGATCTTGGAAAGTAATCCACTAACTAAGAGTGTGGTCAACAATTTTTGACTAAACATTTTTTCATCAAGAAATGGGGGTTCATTGAAAAGGAATGGGGGGGTGAAAATAAATATTTTGTTTTCCAAAAAAATTCTTACCGAAAATTTTCATTAAAGCAAGAATTTAAAAAGTGGATTCTGTGTAATGTGAAGGCTTTAAATCAAGATCTGTGGACTTTAGAAACTCCGCCAGAGGTTAGGAGTCTATTACAGGAGTGGGTGGGTGAGGTTCTGTGGCCTGCAATGTGCAGGAGGTCAGATTAGATGAACATGATGATCTGTTCTGGCCTTAAATTCTATGAAAGCCTACAAAAACGGGTTGTTGGTTTTTTTTGTTTTAACGTAATGGGAAAATTCCCACTTTCAGATTTTTTTTTTTTTTTTTTTTACACTATTCCCTAGTTTTTTCTACTGGGAAAAAACAGAGGAAAAAGGTTTTTTAAAAAAAAGTGGAAAAAAAAAAACACAGCCCAATCATTTTTTTCCCCCACCAGAAAAAGTTGGAAAAAAGTTTTAAAAGTGAAAGTAAGGGTGGGGGACTCTTTCTTGCACTTTTAAACTTTTTCCAGTGGAGAAGTGTGGGGAAAGCTCTCACTTTTCCACTGGAAAAAATGGAGCAAAAGAATGAGAAAGACAGAGGAAAGAAAATCCAAAGCCAAAATGAAACATTTCCAAACAAAACCATTTAAAAAAAGAGTTTTTCTATGTTGCTTCAACACATTTCATTTCACAAATCAAAAAACATGTTAACTGCAGCAGAGTAAAGAAAGTGAAAACTTGCAAATTAAAACTGTTCATTTTTTTCCTCAACTTTTCATAGAGAAAACCACAGTTTCAACCAGTTTGGTTCCTAACATCCCTGATCTACTCACAGGGTCACCACTGCACATATAAGCCAACCAGGTCCGGTAGAGTAAGAATGAAACTAATCACCCACGACTGTTTCTTTGGGCTCTGCCATTGGTCTGTTAGCAAACACCTATCTCTTGTCCTATATTTCAACTGTAAGCTAACTGGGGCAGTCTTCTTGTTATGTTTGTCCACGGGGCTCTGATCCATGACTGAGTATCCTTAGAACTGCCATAATAAGCCAAGTCTTTCATTTGAATAACATTTCCTATTTTGCTGTGTCTAGGTGCAGAAGCAGGAATGGCCAAACTAACCCCATGGGCAAAGGCTGTTGTCCTCCGTTTCTGGCTCATGTGGAAGCAAGTAGTATCTGAATTCCCACAGGAAAAGAGGAAATCTTGTTCTCAGAAGGTTTCTAGTTTTGCGGACCCACAAATTTGTATCATCACAAGCATTTCTGGGGGTTTCTCTGAACCGCATCCCCAAAACTTTGTGGTTCAGTTGTCCCTAGCCATCAAAATGTTTGGGAATGATCACAATTTTCACACTGCTGTGCCCTGACCAACAAGCTGGGAAACTAGAGGTTTATAAGGCCTTGCATCACGCTGTTGTGTTCTGACATTGCATCGTGTAACATGTCCCAGAGATATTGCAAAGTGTGTCCCCCAGCATCACAGATGAAGGAAAAATAACCATGGTCAGACATTGTGACACAGTGGGTCTGTCTACACTGAAGCTGGAGGGATCATTTCCCTGGACATACCTGCGCTAGCTCTGACAAACCTAGTGGACTAAAAATAGCAGTGTAGCTCCTACAGTGTGAATGGTGGGATGGGCTAACCACCCCAAGTGTAATCCCGACTTGAAACCCTAGATCCTGCCATCCATGCAGCCGTAGATACACTTCTATTTCTAATCCACTAACTCAGTCAGAGTTAGCCCGGGTATATTACGCAAGATGTAAATTACAGTGTAAACATACCCAGAGGCACAGTGTTACGATGTGATTATATTGTTCCACATTGCAATTACAATTGGTGGCAGCTTTACCTGTATCCCCTGGGTCAGACTCCCCAGTCCACCCAGGGTGCTTTGGACTATGTAAATCAGCATCATTCATTGGAAATCAATGGAGCTACACCGATTGATAGCAGTAGAGGATCTGGCCAAGTTATTTCAGTAGGGGACTCAAGCCTCTAAAGCTCTGTTTTCAGCGATCAGACTTAGGAAGGGAAGGTAGAAGACAATTCTTGCTACCTTGCATCTGACATGGATGAAAGACTGATCCCAGACTGGAATCGCTTCCGTGCTGCTGGCAAAAGCTTCAGTGGGAGCTGAAAGCATTCAGCACCTCACAGGATCAGTCCTTTAATGCAAACACTGATAGTAAATGTTTCCAAAAAAATGCAAGCAATAAGTCAGTCTTTATTAGCGCCCCAGGCTTTCGCCAGCAAAACACATAACAAATATGTAAAACAAATAGCTTATATCAGATGCAAGACTTTGGACTTCAGTATACTTAGCAATGTGCTCATATGCCCTTAAAGAACTGCTCTGAATCCAGTTTGTTGAATAAGTCAAAGTTTAATATTAAAGAGACAGCGTTGGGCAGAATCAAAACATTTAAAAATGTAGCAAGTTGCATAAGACCTATTAGAAATGTTTTCAGGACTTTTTTTATATCAATGAAAACATTTATTTTTAATCCAAACCTGCCACTGCAGGATTTGCAATTATTGTTATTAATAATAGTAGTTATTATTTGTATTGCTAGAGCACCTAGGAAACTCAGTATGGACCTAGTCTGACACCTCCAGAACTGCACTGTGCACAAGAAGTAAAGCTGGTGGCAAAAGAATGAACATTTTCCACAACAGATTTTTGATCCTTTTTGTGAAAAACTTTCATCCAAAATGTGACTTTTTGAAAAAAGTTGACAGGCTCTAATAAGAATTTAAGGCAATGAAACTGACTAGAAGGAGAAAGTGAAAGTGCCCAGTCTGAGAAAGGGATCAGTCTCTTTCCCCTGTCCAGGAGAAGTGAAATGCACACAAATAAACCACATAAACAGCTTACAGCAAATTCAAGTTTTAAAATTTCTTCCATTTCTAATCATACAAAGTGTTACTATAACACAGCTGAGGACACAGTTCTGATTTGAAGGTCTCATTCCTTGGTTTTAGAGACAAAATGACATTCTGCTATGCAGTGAAATCAATCCTTTATTGCTTCCCCTCCCCCCTTGCATTCACATTTGGGCCCCTCTAGGAATTCAACAAGACCTGTAGGCATTTCCCTGCAGAGATCAGTCAGTCAAATTCTAGGACTACACTGATTTCTGGCAATGATTTCCCAGCAGGAGGATCTTTTGATTTCAGCATTAAAACAAAGCAATTTGCAAAGCTTTTATCTGCATCAAGTCCACTTGTACGGAAATGGCCTTGAGCCTATAAATGATCTGTGTCACTTGGTTTGCTCAACACCTTTCCAGCCAAAGGCAGATATTTCCCCTAAGGAAGCACTGATATATTTAAGCCTAGAATAAGGAGATTCGTGGAGGTGTTGTTCTGCAAGTCCTTTATCTTTGTATCTCACACAGCACTAAGAACAATGTCTGCGCTCAACAAAAAACAAACACTAATAGTCTCTTGGGACTGTACTATGGATATCTTCTTCCTGTACTTCATCTGGCACAGCACAGTGCTGTTAAAATCCCTTCTTCAGTGCAAACCTGACCCAGAAATGCTGCAGGATTTTTAGATCAAGTGTGCATATGGTGGAGGCTTTTCCACATCTAAATGGTCAGGAGATTTGCCTGGCACTTAGATCAGGGCACTGGCTGTCATAAGTCCTGAATTATATTCAGAGATGGGCCAAAATTCAGATCCCATATCTGAAGTCTCATTTCTAACATTTATTTAGGAGGGGAGTGGTGTCTAGTGTTAGGTAGAACTCCTAGGTTTTATTGCAGGCTATGGAATCTAGCAATCAGAGCAGACGGGATGGCGAGTCAGGATTCCTGGGTTCTATCCTCAACCACAATTTGTTGAGCTAGATGCAGGAATTACTGGGTGAAGTTCTTGGTCCTGTGCTATGCAGGACAATGCATGACTAACCTGTGGAACTCATTGCCATCGGGTGTTGTGAAGGCCAAATGTATAACTGGGTTCAAACAAGAACTGGATGAGTTCATGGAGGATGGGTCCATCAATGGCTATTAACCAGGATGTTCAGGGATGCAACCTCTTGCTCAGGACAACCTGAAACCTCTGACTGCCAGAAGTGAGGAATGGAAGACCGAGGTTGATCGAGTGATAATTGCCTTGCTCTGTACACAGGCGAGAGGATTTAACCTACATCCAACACCCTTCAGATGCTGAGCCAAATCAGCGGTGTCTGTGATCATTCCTCCATAGATAGGGGATCCTGGGCCCCAGATCAGTGTGGGACAGCTTGTCCCCCACCCTGCCTTAAAACTCCCGGGTGGCCACACATCTTATACTGGGGAACACACACACACCCCAGGGTGCTCTGCTCTGAGGTGAGGCCACAGCACTCCATGGGCCAGATTCATCCCCCCACATGCTCCCCAGGTTACTGGGAGGGTTTCCATTGGACTTCAATGAGAGTTTGATCAGGTTCCAAAAGGGCCTTGTTCTCTTTCCTCCTGCACCTTGCAGTCATTTGCATGGGGCGAAGATTGCAAAATGGGTGTCAGTTGCTTCCAGCTCAGAATGGAAACGTCTTACAAATACTCTGTTCAGGAGTGACGGGCAGCCCAAGGGGCAAGGCAGCGGAGAGCCAATTTTCTCCCCTTTCCCAGTTCCTGTGACAGCTTCCTAACAGCAGACAGGACTAGGATAGTATCCCTTTAAATAAACTGTGATCCTTTTGGTGGTGCTCGTCTTGTACATGTTAGAAGCCGCCACAAACCAGTCTGAGGTGCAGCATGTGCATAGCCAGGCCTCGCATGTTGAGTATAGTTAGTAAACATGGTTATTTGGGACCAACCTGGCCGTGTGATTTCTTCATGGTGTTTTTTTTTTTTTCTTACCCAACACAAACAACAACAAAAACACACACATGCACACAACAGAGCTACTGGGAATAGGTGAGACTCTCAGAGATACTCAGATATCTGCTTCTGTCCTGAGTGGCTTAGCTAGGTTGCAGCCTCAATAACGTGTGTGTGTTTTAGTCTACGAAGTGCCCTGGAGGTACTGTTTGGGCCCATCTCTGGTGATGATGGTCTCATAATTCTGCATAAACATGGGAATGTGCTCTACACCCACACTGGGGCCTCCTTGCTCAGGAGCGGACATCCAGATTGCAAACTGGCCCGTGCCCCCTAAATCCTTATCTGTGGACAGACAAAACTCCAGCTTCTGTTGGGTGAAGTTGCCATAATCCATGGCACTCAGATGAGTGATGCTGGATTCATACCAGCGTAAAAAAGGACAGACTTTAGTCCCCTGGTCTTTCCAAGGTTGATTTTGGGCTTCTGGAAGATGTAAGTCATTCAGGGCCCTTGTGCTGGCACTCAGCTGGGGGAGAATTTCACCCCTAGAGCTTGTATTTCATCACCACCAGAATGCAAGGGTTACTAATGCTTACAAAATAACCTGGAGTAGACCCCCACCTTCACACCACCTCTGCCACAGAAATACAAAGCCACCTGGGTTTATTTTCCCCTGGGAAATCTGCATCTAACAAATCCGTCTCTGGATCCCTTCAAAGGGACACTGCTTCCCCCAGCTCCCTTCTGCACCACATCTACAGTCACCAAACCAGTCCGATCACTCCGGGAATTCGCTTTGAAAAGAAAGTCATGGAGGGAATGTAAACCTGCAGGTCTGCACTGCCTTGTGCAATAAGGAGCAGCAGTATTGAGGGGCCAAGAGGGGTCAGAGTGGAAGGGAAGCTAAGCCAGCAGCCTGCCAAAGAACAGTTCAGGCTGCAGACAGCACAGAAGTCTACAAGCACAAACTCAATGTTCTAGAACCTCAGCTGATGCAAATCAACTCTAAACCCAGCTGTGTGTTGGGTGAGCATTGGATCCCAAGGGAACAGAAGACCCACCAGTCCCTGAACACCAGTGAAGTATCTGTAGCCGCAAAGGCCAGCCTGTAGTTAGTGTGAAATTCTGGGAACGGTGAATTAATAGGAGCAGCAGAAGCAGGATTCATGTTAGTAATACAACAGCATGAGCACTATACTGTGAGTATTACCATTCGCCCAGATGTGCTGTTACGCCAGGTGCTGCACAATCACACAAGCAGACACAGCCTCTGCCCTGAAAAGCTTCCAATCTAATTAGAAACAGGTTGCAGGCAGCAAGTAAGAGTGAAAGCAAAGGACTATGGTGAAATGACATTGAGGTGAGTGCAGAGGCTAGAGGTGTGCGTGACTGGGTGCTCCTGAATCAGAAGTACTGTTAGATAAAAACAACAATGATTTATTAATTGACAGATTGACTGAAATCAGGGCTCCCTGATTGCCATTAGACTCAGCCATTGTTGGCAGGTCAGTTACTTGTTGGGGTCACACCAGCAGTGGGTGATCTGAAGGAGGCCAGGGTAGTGGCTGTAAGAATCAGCTCAGGAAAGAGATTCTGGTGCATGGATGGAGCTACAGAGACATCCCTGGGGGAAGGAGACAGACATTTGGAAATAGTATCACTGGTGGAGCACAGGGGGACACCACAATAAGACACAAAAGTGGCTGAGGAGGAAGGGTCAGGGCTATAGCAGGCCCTGAAGATGTGGACAAGAATCTGGAATCTGATGCTGTGGGAGACAGGTGGAGAGCTGGAAAGAGGAGGTAGCATGGTGCAGTATCAATTTTTAAAGAGTGAGAGTAATTAACCATGGGAACAACTCACTGAGGGGCCTAGTGGATGCTTCATCACTGATGATTTTTAATCTAGATTGGCTGTTTGTCTAAAAGATTCACCCTGGGAATTATTTTGGGGCAGGTCCCTGGCCTGTGTTGTATAGGGGTCAGACTAGATGATCGCAATGAGCCCTTCTGGCCTTGGAATCTGTGAACTGAGAGACAATCCATGCAGCTCCGTGCAAACGGCCTTGGTAGGTTAAAGCTAGCAGGGTTCACCACCTCACGCTGACTAGCACAGATAGCATTGTCAGCCTTTGTTGTAACAGGAGCTATTGGCAAGGACTCTGTTTAGTGGCTGGGATCCAGGAGACATAGCAGTTGTTAGCAAGTATACAGCTCAGAGCTCAGCTCCCCATGACAATGAGTGCCTGGGGCTTATGAGAGGAATGAAACTACAGTTCACTGTGTTTTAACCCATTATATGCCACATTTCCTGTTTCCCAAAGAGTCGACTGGGACTTTTCAAAAGTCCTTAATGGCTTAAGGCCCAGGTATTTAGGTACCTAACGCTCACTGAAATCAAAAAGTACCTAAATACCTTTGGGGATCTGGGCCTAAGAACCTTAGTCCCGTTTTCAAAATTGATGTGGGTGCTTAGGAGCCTAACGACCACTGAACATAAAATCAAAGGCAACAGCAAGCGTGTAGCCAAAGCAGTATGACTCTAGACGTGTCAAGGACCTTTTCTCTCCAAGTTGCTGACCAAGAACTTGGCACAAGCAAAGAAGAAACCAAAGAACGCATCCCAGGAGATGGTGGGACAGGACTTTGGTCCATGCTGTGCAGATGCCCATGCTATGCGGCCACGATCCATAAAGTGCAGTTATGCACCTCGTTCTCAAGAGTCAGCCCTTGAGTTTGACGTGCTCCCAGGAGCCCAGGACATGACCTCCGGCTTATTGATTTCAATGCATCAGCCACAGGATACCACAAGCACAACCTGGCAAGGACCAGGCAGTGCTGGTGCGCAGTCCTGTATTTTATGGCAGTGGGTTCCAGACTCCCACAGTCCCAACACACATTAGCTCTTACTGCCATGCGGAAAAGGTAGCCCACGAGCAGCACCTCTCATGGGTCACAGAGAGGAGGTACCATCATGTGGAAGTAGCTGGGAGTGACGCAAGGAACTGATGGCACAGCAATCGCTGAAGGGCTTGGATATCCACCAGACCGTTGGTAGCACACGTTAGCCCAGGATCTCAAAGCATTGTACAAGGATTCAGCAGGTAAGGCTGAAATTTTCAAAGCTGTCTAAGGGCTCTGGATGTGCAAACCCCATGAAAATGCAGGTTTAAAAGCATCAGCTTCCCAGTGCCCTCTGAGACAGATAAGTACAGTACAGAGAGGGAAAGCAAAGGTATAGAGAGGGAAAGTGATTCACAGCAAGCCAGTGATGGTTACAGAGCCCAGGTGTCCTGATCCCTGGTCCCCTGCTTTAACCACTAGACTGAGCTTCCAAATTATTTGCCCATGAGAGTCAGCAGCAGCACAGCTGAGAGTGGAGATCCAGGGTCCTGCCTCCCATGCATGTGCTCTAATCTCTAAGTTATGATCTTGTACAGCTAAGATGGGGTCCGTCCACCAGCAGCCTCTGACATTACATCATCACTGGTTCTGGTCAGTGCCAGAGGAGTTTGGATCAACATTCAAACATTTCATGAAGAACAACTGGGTCCGTGACAGCAAAAAGCAGCAGGCGTATTCTGGGTGTCTGTGCAGTACAGGAAACATACAGGGACATGCCTAGGCAAGCATTTATGGGGAGAAACCAGTAGCCAAGCATGAGAATGACTGAGCCAGCAGCCTCCAAAACCCCTGCGTTGCACAATAACGGTTTCCCAGCCTATGAATAGTTAATTTCAAGCGTGTCTCATGCCGTCGGAATGTGCTGGTTACTTCTTTCACCTATTGCCTCCTGCGTGAGGTGTATCCGCCCAGCTGGTTTCTCATGGAAACAATTCTTTAAAAGCAGTGAAGCTGCAAAACATCTATATGACATTTCATTCTGCTGGGCATCCCATTCATCACAGCAGTCCTGAACCCACCTGGACCCAGCCACTAATGGGCAAGCAAAATCACCTTGCCCCAACATTCCACACCTTTCCATTCTTTTCCGGCAGGTCTTTCTCCAGCCTACCCGCTATCTGCCTCTCTTTTTGCCTGTCCTGGGTGTAATCTGTATGTTCACTTATGTTGCTTTTCTATTGCATCCCACGCACCCCCTTACTATTTTCACATGATTTTCTCTGCTTCTGCCTATGTATTTTTGCTTCAGCTTGTCTATACACAAGTTATGTCACCTTAAAGTATACCATTATAGTTAGAGTGGTAAAATCCCCATCTCTGGATACAGTTATATTATACAAAGCACTTTAGCTACTCACTTAAAGGAAGGAGATTAAGCTATAAAGTATACCAGTATAACTGTCCCCCCACTCGTGATTGTACCACTATAATCAGACAGGTTGATTAAATAAAAAACCCTCACACCCCTCACTGAAATAGTTCTACCAGTACAAAGCCTGTGTTTAGACTAGGCCTTAACACCTGGACTACATGGACAAGTTCTTTTTTAATCTAACCTAAAATGTGAATTTAAACCAATATAATTAGACCATGTGGACACTCACACCAAAATGTGTGTGGCACATGACATATCCCATGTAGATTAGACCTTAGTAGTTCGGGGGGGGGGGGGGGAGAATTTGGGTGATTAGGGAATTTTGTAGAAATTTCTGGGAAATTCTCCCCCCCCAACTTCTCAAAATTCCACTCAAATGTCACAGTTTGACAAGCAGCAAAGAATCCTTATAGACTAACAGACGTTTTGGAGCATGAGCTTCGTGGGTGAATACCTACTTCGTCAGATGCAACAGTTTGATAAGGCCTTGGTTGGAACCCTGGTTAAATAGCAGGTAAATTATGTTCCATTGATTTCAATACGGCCTCTATAGGATTTCTGCCCATGGCACACAAACGCAGCAGGTCTGATGTACATCAGCTGGGGTGCGGGGAGGGGGGTAGGTGTCCCATGACTGGCATAGCAGGTCAGCCCTGACAAGCATTGGCTGTCGGGGTATATATGGGATCCAGGACTGGCGTAGCTGGGGGCACACTCAGTCAGGACAGAGCTGTGTGCGGGGATCCCAGGACTGGTACAGCAGGGGGTGTTAGACTGCATGCCTGGGCTGGGATACACAGGCAGAACCACATGGGGAAAGCTTTGAGCAACAGTCTGAAATACACCTGGCTTTTCCCATTGTTATTAGTCACTCTCCTTTGTAAGCATTCCATTCACCTTTACCCCACCCACAGTCAGTCTTGTCTGTGCCCTTTAGATATGGGGAGGAACTGAGTGCTTGCACAGTTAGCCAGGGGCCTGGGCAACGCTGCATGAATCAGCATCCGATTGGCAAGCTGTAGGTGTTAGCTGTATTTGGACAGTGGGAAACCACTGTGCAGTACCTCGCACCAGCAACCAACGAGATTGAGCTTTTCAAACAATTTACTTTGGTTGTCACTGCTTCTTGCCACCCCCCAGCTGCCAATCATCCACCCAGCACTGGAGGCAAAGGGAAAGCAAACACCACTCCTCCGGACTCCAGTGGGAGGCTGCCGGTGAATTAGCAAGAAAAGAGTGGTGAAAGTTTGTGCATAGTATTGGAATTAAAAATTACGACAGATATTTAAAGGTGCAATCAAAATCTGATAGACAGAAACAGATAGACAGATTATGGGGGTGTCAGGAGTGACTCCAGAGCGAAGACTGGAACAGACAACCAAGGAAAGCAGTGGTTTCTCCATCACTTGGAGTTTTCAGATCCAGCTTGGAGGCCTTTCTGAAAGAGATGCATGGGTGGAATTCTCTGACCTTTGCTATGCAGGAGGCCAGAGTAGATGGTCTAAGTGTCCTTTCTGGCCTTAAAATCTATGATTTGGCACTTAGGCTGGGGTTGTCAACAGGGCCCAAGGGAATTAGCCGCCTAAATCCCATTGAAATTTCAGTGGTGTCTAGGCGACTAATTCACTTAAGTGTCACTGAAATCCCCAGCCTTAAAAGGGGACTCAGATGCCTCTGCTTCACACTTTTGTCATGTTTTCTCTTCAGACCTGGCACAAGAGCACAGCTGGGATCCCCAGGACTTTAGTATGTGTTTTTTATAGGCATTACTAACTTCTGCAAAGGAGTCATTTCTACAACGGGACCCTTGTGGGTATGTCTACGAAACAAAAAAAAAAAAAAAGAAAAAGAACCAACAAGCAATCAACCAATCCACGGCCGCAAGTCACAGAACTCAGGTCTGCAGACTCAGGCTCACGCTATGGCACTAAAAATAGCCATGTAGATGTTCCCGCTCAGGCTGGCGCCTGGGCTCTGAGACCCTCCACCCTCACCCAGTTTCAGAGCCCAAATGGGAACATCTACACTGCTACTCTTAGCCCTCTCATGCAAGCCAGAATCTGTAGACCTGGGCTCTTAGACTCGCTGCTGGGGGGGGATTTTTTTTTTCAGTGAGGAGATTCCCAAACCTGAGCCATTCTTTGTAGATCACAAATCTGAGGAACTGTCCTAGATTGAGGTAGTCATTAGAGGAAGTTTTGAAAACAAACAAACTAAATAGTAACAAGTTACCAGAATCAGATGGGATTCACCCAAGAGTTCTGAAGGAACTCAAATATGAAATTGCAGAACTGTGGTGTGTAACCTATCACTTAAATCATCTTCTGTACCAGGTGACTGGAGGATAGCTAATGTAACACCAAATTTAAAAAAAATAAAAAAAATAAAATAAAAAAATGGCTCCAGCAGGATTCCTGGCAATTACAGGCTGGTAAACATGACTTCAGTACTGGGAAAATTGATTGAAACTGTAGTAAAGAACAGAATTGCCAAACATATAGATGATGAGGAAGAGACAACGTTGGGTTTGTAAAGAGAAATCATGCCTCATCAATCTATTTGAATTCTTTGAGAGGGTAAACAAACGTGGACAAGTGGTAATCCAGTGGATATAATGTACTTAGACTTTCAGAAAGCCTTTTACAAGATCCCTCACCAAAGGCTCTTAAGCAAAGTAAGCTGTCACAGGATAAGAGGGAAGGTCCTCTCATGCATTAGTAACTGGTTAAAAGCTAGAAACAAAAGATAAGAATAAATGGTCAGTTTTCAGAATGGAGAGAGGTAAATAGTGGTATCCCCCAGGGGTCTGTACTGGGACCAGTACTGTTCAACATATTCATAAACGACCTGGTAAAAGGCGTAAACAGTGAGGTGGCAAAATTTGCAGATGATACAAAACCACTCCAGATTGCAGTTTGCTTTGGATTTAACAAAGAGTTACAAGGGATCTCACAAAACTGGGTGACTGAGCAACAGAATGGCAGATGAAATTCAGTATTGATAAATGCAAAATAATGCACATTGGAAAAAACAACCCCAACAGTACATATAAAATGATGGGGTTTAAATTAGCTGTTACCACTCAAGAAATATCTTGGAGTCATTGTGGGTAGTTCTCTGGAAACATCCACTCAATGTGCAGCAACAGTCAAAAAAGGCTAATAGAATGTTAGGGAATCATTAAGAAAGGGATAGATAATACGACAGAAAATATCACAATGCCTCTATATAAATCCATGATATGCCCACATCGTGAATACTACGTGCAAATCTGATTGCCCAATCTCAAAAAAAACTACATTACAATTGGAAAAAGAACAGAGGATGACAACAAAAATGATTACAGATGTAGAACAGCTTCCATATGAAGAGAGATTAAAAAGACAGACTTTTCAAATTGGAAAATGGACGACTAAGAAGGGATATGATCGAGGTCTACAAAATCTTGACTGATGTGGAGAAAGTAAATAAGGAAATGTTATTTAGTGCATCACATAACACAAGAACTAGGTGTCGTCTAATAAAATTAATAGGCAGCAGGTTTAAAACAAACCAAAGAAAGTATTTCTTCACACAACACATAGTCAACCTGTGGAACTTGTCACCAGGAGATGTTGTGAAGGCAAGACTATAACAGGGTTCAAAAAAGAACTAGATAAATTTATGGAGGATAGGTCCATCAATGGCTATTAGCCAGGATGGTCAGGCATGCGACCCCTGCTCTGAGCGTCTCTAGCTTCTGTTTGCCAGAAGCTGGGTATGGACGAGAGAGAATTTATTCAGATCATTTTGAAATTTAATTCTCTCCTCCAAAGCACTTGCAACCCTTCCCAGTTTGGTGTCATCTGCTAACTTTATAAGTGTACTCTCTGACATTATCAATATCTTCAGAAATTATTTAGAACAGAACTGGACCCAGAAGCAAAGCTTGCAGGATCACCTCTCAACATGCCCTTCCAGCTTGACTGTGAATCACTGATAACTGGTTGGAAAATCATTCCAAGAGAGCAGTTATGCACCCGCCTTATAGTAGCTCCATCTAGGTTGTATTTCCCTACTTTGTTAATGAGAAGGTCATCTGAGATGGTATCAACAGCCTTCCTAAAGTTGAGATATACCATGTGTACCACTTATCCCCTATTCACAAGGCTTGTTACCCTGTCAAAGAAGGCTATTAGGTTGGTTTGACATGATATGTTCTGGACAAATCCATGCTGTTACTTATCACCTTATTATCTTCTAGGTGTTTTAAAACCTCATTGCTTGATTATTTGCTCCAACTTCTGGGTACAGAAGTTAAGCTGACTGGTCTGCAATTCCATGGGTTATCCTTATTCCCCTTTTTATAGATGGGTACTATATTTGCCCTTTTCCAGTCCTCTAGAATCTCTCCCATCTTCCATGACTTTTGAAGATAATCACTATGGTTCAGATCTCCTCAGTCAGCCCCTTGAGTACCTAGGATATATTTCATCAGGCTTTGCTGACTTAAAGACATCTAATTTGTCTACATAATTTTTAACTTGTTCTTTCAGTATTTTAGCCTCCATCCTACCTCATTTTCATTGATGGGCACTAAGTGAGACGTCCAATTGCTAATGACCTTTCTGGTGAAAACAAACAAAAAAATCATTTAGCACTTCTGCCATTTCCACGTTTTCTGTTGACAGAAAACGTGGAAATGGCAGAAGTGCTAAATGATTTTTGAGTAATGGGCCTATGCTATCCTTGGTCGTCTTCTTGCTTCTAATGTAGCTGCAGAATGTTTTCTGGTCACTCTTTATGTCTCTAGCTAGTTTGATCTCATTTGGTGCCTTGGTCTTTCTAATTCTGTCCCTACATGTTTGTGGTGATTTTTTTATTCTTCCCTCATCATTTGACTAGTTTCCACTTTCTGTAGGACTCTCTTTGAGTTTCACATTGTTGAAGATCTCCTGGTTAAGCCAGGGTGGTTTCTTGCCATAGTTCCTATCTTTCCTATACTCTTTGCCAACTCTCTCAACCCATTTTTCCTCTTAGACTTGCTTCCCATGGGAGCATACCTACCAACTCCTTGAGTTTGCTAAAGTCTGCCATCTTGAAATCCATTGTCTTTATTCTGCTGCTTTCCCTCCTACCGTTCCTTGGAATCAGGAACTCTATCATTACATCATCACTTTCACCCAAGCTGCCTTCCACTTTCAAATGCTCAGCCAGTTCCTGCCTATTTGTCAAAATCAAATCTAGAACAGTCTCTCCCCTAATTGCTTTCTCCACCTTCTGAACTTGTCGGATAATCTGTGCTCTGCTGTGTTATTTTCCCAACAGATGTCTGAGTAATTGACGCCCCCATCCTGTGTCCCAGTCCTGTACTCTAACCTATAGGTGCCAACTTCATAGGTGCTCTGGGGCTGGAGCACCCGTGGGGAAAAATTAGTGGGTGTTCTGCGTCCACCAGCAGCCAAGCTCCCCTTATCCCCGCCCCACCTTCTCCCCCTCCCCTGAGCGTGCCGCATCCCCACTCCTTCACCTACCTCCCAGCACTTCCTGCCAGGCCACCACCAAACAGCTGTTTGGCAGCATTAGCATGCTCTGGGAGGGAGGGTGATGAGTAAGAATGTGGTGCACTCAGTGGAGGAGGCAGAGAAGAGTGGGGACTGAGCGAGGATTTGGGGAAGGAGTTGGAATAGGAGCAGGGAAGGAGAAGAGTTGGGGTGAGGACTTTGGGGAAGGAGGTGGAATGGGGGCAGGGCAGGGGTGGGGCCTCATGTAAGGAGTGGAGTGAGGACTGGGGCAGGTCAAGCACTCAGGGGAAAGAGGGGAAGTCAACGCCTATGCTCTAACCGCTAGACACCACTGACTAATACTAGAATCTACTTGACTGTCAGCTCCCATGCAAGTGCTGTCTGAAGCCAGGGCCCTAGCAGCAGAAGGTTCAAGGACTGCTTAGCAGGAACGCAGCAACTTGTTACACTGTTGGCTTTCCACGACCAGATTTTTTTTCCTCAAGGCATCTTGATTGCTACAGATTTCAGGGAGAGATAAGTTAGTAAATATAAAAGCAGTGACAGAGTCATGTGACAGGGATGGTGCTACTGAGGAAACACTGTATTAGTAAGATTTAAGTGATTTCTAAAGTCACTGATGTAGCTTAAGCATTACCCATTCTTGTTAATCATATTTATTGTGGAAGTGCCTATGGTCCAACCAAGAATGGGCCCGTAGTGCTAAGTGCTGTACAAACAATGAGTAACAGATGGCTCCTAAAGAGCTTAACATCTAAATAGACAGGCACTAGGTGGGGAAAAGGTACCCATCCATCCATCCCCATACACTCCCCTCTACTGATCTCTCTTCTCTGTTTCGAGTTAAGATGTCTATCTAGATCTCCATCCGCATACGTATCCTTCCATCTATCCATCCCCATACACACCCTTCTCTCGCCCCCCACCCATTCTGACACCCCCTCCCCTATCATGCCTAGAGTCTGGGGGCCTGATTCTCTAGTTCCTGTGCTGCCCCTTGCAGAGATATTTACACTTGTGCAGAGGCAGTGTAGCGGGGATTCATGGTGCTGCCAAATCAGAACTGCCCAGTCACTGATACCGGTGTAAGAGATGGACTACTACAGGCGGAAAGCTATGAAGAATCAGATGCTATCATCTCTATTTAATCTAGGTGCTTATGTTGCCTTCATGAGTATAGAGTCAGAGTTGCTCCCAAGAATTGAAACGTGCGAATAATAATACAATATACAAATAAAACACTCTGATCAATTTATAGGCAATTGAAAATCATGTATTTATTGTGTTTGCGCAGGGTCGAGTTTGTTGAGGGAAAGCCTCATCAAACCGCTGAGCCTTGCATCTAGTCCTGACTTTGGGAAGCAGAGCACAAGACCAGGCGCCAAGCATGCTTGACTTCCAATCTGGCCAATGATTTCCTGTGTGCTGTCAGTCTGCCAAGGCCATGCTAGGAAGGAGATCTTATACTAATTATATCAAGGTGCAAAGCTGGCTGTGTAACACGATACAGTGTTGTTTGCAGTGGTGGTGTAACCATGTTTGTCCCAGGATATTAGAGAGACCAAACAGGTGATGAAATCTCTTTTATTGGGCCAGTTTCGGTTGGTGAAAGAGACAAGCTTACACAGCGTGTCAATAACGCACCAAGGAGCAGATCATGTATGTTATGCATAAGGTTTTATGTGCTTGGGTTTCAAGAGGCTGATTGAACTGGTTGAGTGCTGCTGATTGTGGAGGTTAAGGGCCCTTGGGGCCAGTGTTGCCAGATGTAGTAGCTACATCATGGTATTCTCTTGGGAGGTCATTGGGACTACCATGGCCTGCTGCTGCATGCCACAGTGACTGGAAGTGACAAATCACCTGGAAACTCTGACAACATGCTGCATGATTCCCAGTTCTGGCCATCACTCCCAATGGCCACCGCCATTCACTGCGGCTGTCCCAGTTAGAACTGTGCAAACAGATTTTCAGTTTGGTGGAAGTTAATTCCAAACTAAAGCAGCAGGTGGGGGGAAGGGAGGGAGGAATTTGTTTCAAGTTGAACAAAAAAAGGAAATATTTCAAACTTTTTAGAGAATTGCAGAGTTGGAAATAAAATATTTTGATTTCAAGCTTCCTTTTTTTACTTTAATAAAATTTAATTTAATTTCAAAAAAGTCTCATATTGAAAAAAATCAAAATATTTCCATTGTTTTTCTCTAAAAGTTTTTTTCCAACCAAAACAATTTGGCAAAGTCTCCACAAATTCCTTAAATGTCTCAGTATTGTCGAATCTGTATGTTTTTTGCTGGAAAAAATTTTGGTAGAATAATTGCACCGCACTCTAGTCCCAGCCTCTGTCCTGCCTTCTCCGCAGACACCAGCTTTGTGATATGCCTGAGTGGGAAGGGAGACCAGGCCTTGGAGGTCTGGGTAGATGATGTTCATGTACAAAGGGAGAGCTGGGGTATCTAAAGACCCCATTCCTCCAACCCCAGTAAGTTAAACCTCCTCTTCACTCCTGCTTCTTGCATGGGTTCTTGACTGCAAGTGGAGGTCAACATGAGGTTAGACTTAGACTTTAAGGTCAGAAGGGACCAATATGATCATCTAGTCTGACCTCCTGCACAAAAGGAGGCCACAGAATCCTACCCATCCACTTCTATAACAAACTCCTAATCTATGTCTGAGTTATTGAAGTCTTCAAATTGTGGTTTGAAGACCTCAAGCTGCAGAGAATCCACCAGCAAGAGACCCATGCCCCATGCTGCAGAGGAAGGCGAAAAACCTCCAGGCCCTCTGCCAATCTGCCCTGGAGGAAAATTCCTTACCCACCCCAAATATGGCGATCAGCTAAACCTTGAGCATGTGAGCAAGACTCACCAGCCAGCACTCAGGAAAGAATTCTCTGCAGTAACTCAGATCCCATCCCATCCAACATCACACCACTGGGCATACTTACCTGCTGATAATCAAAGTCAATTGCAAATTAGCTATCCTATATTCCTCCCTTCCATACAACTTATCAAACTTGTCTTGTAAAGCAGAATATGTCTTTTTCCCACTACTCCCTTGGGAAGCTGTTCCAGACTTGCACTCCTCTAATAGTTAGACCTGTCATCTGATTCAAGTCGAATCCTAGTTCCCAGTTTATACCCATTTGCTTTTGTGTCACATTGGTACTAAGCTTAATATATTCCTCTCTCCTCCCTAGTATTAACCCTACTGATATATTTATGAAGGCAATCAGTATCTCCCTCAGCCTTCTTTTGGTTGGCTCAACAGCCAGCTTTTGAGTTCTACTTCATAAAGCGCAGGTTTCCATTTCCTCTCGGTCATTCTGTGTAGCTCGTCTTGACTTGTTCCGTTGAATTCCATCCTTTAAACTGAAAGCCAGGACTGCCACAGTTTCCAAATGAGGTTCACATGTCTTATATAACGCGTACTAACATCTCCTTAATCTTCTGCTGAAATACCTGCCTGCATGCTCCTAAACCGTATAGCTTTTTTCGGCCGATATACATTGGCGGCTCAGTCATCCTGGGATCAACCACTACTCCAAGGTCCTCTCTGTTGCTTCCAACTGATGAGTCCCCAATTTATAACTAAAATTCTTATTTACTCCCTAAATGCATGACCTTGCACTTTTCACTATTAAATTTCATCCTATTACTATTACTCTAGTTTACAAGGTCATCCAGATCTTCCTGTATGATATCCTGGTCCTTCTGTGTTAGCAATACCTCCCAGATTTGTGTCATCCACAGACTTTATTAGCACATTCCCGCTTTTTGTGTGAAGGTCAGTAATAAAAAGGTTAAATAAGATTGGTCCCAAAACCGATCCCTGAGGAACTCCACTAGTAACCTCCTTCCAGCCTGACAGTTCACCCTGCAGTACGACACGTTGTAGTCTCCCCTTTAACCAGTTCCTTATCCACCTTTCAATTTTCATATTGATTCCCATCATCTTTTCCAATTTAACTAATAATTCCCCATGTGGAACTGTATCAAATGCCTTACTGAAATCAAGGTAAATTAGATCTACTGCATTTCCTTTGTCTAAATAATCTGTCACTTTCTCAAAGGTTAACCTATAACATCAGCTTGCACTCCCTACCCTGTGTTCTCTTGCAGTTAACCAAATGTACATAGTACACAGCTTCCTTTTCACTACTGATTAGACTAAGTTTCCTGCTGTGCATTCCTCTCGTTGCACATATGACAGCCTATCTCAAAAGAAAATCAAAAGCACTTGCACAAAGTGCACCCCAGCCACACAAGAACGTACAATGTGTCATCTCCACTTAGGTTAGAGGAGCTACAGGTTCCACAAGTGAACTGTATCAGCCACACCATGGCCAAGAGAGCCACTTACTCCACATGTGAAACTTAAGAGTCCTGTGGCACCTTGTAGACTAACAGATGTATTGGAGCATGAGCTTTCGTGGCCTGCTTTGTCAGACGCAGATCCAGACTAACATGGCTATCCCTCTGACACGTGAAACTTAGCAGCTGCAAGGGCCGTGCATTCTGCATGTACAATATATCATCCGTGCCGCAGCCATGACAGTCCTGGCTTCCATCTGTGAGCTCGATGGACCCCAAGGGTCAGGAGTAGGGTGATGGTTTTGAATCTGTGGTCCACTCATTCTGATTGACGTGTTTCGTATCCTCACTTTGAGATGGTCCCATCTGACCCAGTGACCAGAAGCAACCTGATGGGCTGATCGCCCAACAACGGGTTGCTGGATTTTGTTTTAAATTGTAGCACAGCCTTAGCTTTTAAGGGTTTGAATCTACAGGAGAAATTGACCAGCATAGCTATTCCAAAATAGCTTCCTACGCAGACACTCTATTCTAAAACAAAAGTGGACTTTGTTCTGGATCTATTTATATAAATCATTTCTATTCGAGAACTGAGTATCCATGCAGCAGGAGTTATTCCAGAAGAGCTACAGCAGAATACTTATGCTAATCAACCCCACCCCCCACACGCACACACTTCAACCCCATGTAGATAAAGCCTAAGAACAAGACACCAGAATGTCTCTCACTCTGCATTTCCGATCTGTCCCTTGCAGTGATAAACTGAGCCAGCTCCAGGATTGGGATGGAATGAATGTACAATAGGCTGCGGTTTCCCCGCCTTCTGTGGGTTAGTATAAAAGGGGCTAAGTCCTTTCTCAAGAACATAACGAAAGGTACTATAAATAAACAGGCCATTCACAGAGTGACGCACAAGGAGCACGGATGCCGATATATATGAGTCAGCAAACATCCGCTTAAGAGGATGCCATCTCCTGGAAAGGAAAGTATTTTTTTGAGCCTTGGGCTTAGCTTCCTCCTGCAGGCATCTTGGTGTGGGGAGGTTACCTGAAACCATGATAAACCCGCACCTGAGGGACTTTCACAAAGCCATTTCCTCATGCTATGCCTCAGTTTCCCCATCTGTAAAGTGGGGATAGAGGGTCAAATGTTCAAGAGTGCCTAAGTGACTTAGGAGACTAAGACTTAGATCCCCAAAGATATTTAGGTGCCTAGCTCTCATTTAGTTCACACCTAACTAACTATCTGGCCCTAAACCACTTTTGAAAAAAAAAAAAAAGCAGTTAGTGATTTAGGATCTTTAGTAGTTTTCAAAATTTGACCCAGGGATTGTCTGCCTGGCACAGCCATGCCCAGCACAGGCCTATAAACTGTAGAGTGCTCTAAAGCACTGTACTGTGACTGACCCGTGTAGGCCTTGCTGACATGCTCTAAAACAGCGGTCGGCAACCTCTGGCACATGGCTCTCCAGGGTAACCACCCTGGTGGGCCAGGCCAGTTTGTTTACCTGCCACGTCAGCAGATTCGGCTGACCGCGGCTCCCACTGGCCACGGTTCACCGTCCCAGGCCAATGGAGGGCAGCAGGAAGCGGCATGGGCAAGGGATGTGCTGGCCATGGCTTCCCGCTACCCCCATTGGCCTGGGACGGCGAACTGCGGCCAATGGGAGATGCAGTCAGCTGAATCTGCTGACGCGGCAGGTAAACAAACTGGCCCGGCCCACCAGGGTGCTTACTCTGGCAAGCTGCGTGCCAGAGGTTGCCGACCGCTGCTCTAAAAGCTAGTGCACATTGATGTAGTCATTTGAAGCAGTCCTAATTAATGCACGTAAGGAATCTTTTAGAGCACGCCAGCAGGGTCTACACAGGGCAGGTAGAGTGCAACATGTCAGAGCAACTTGCACTCTTCTGATATGCATTGCCGCAGCATAGAGATAAGCCATCAGTAATACTTTCCTACACCACAGGGAATGTGGCTCATAGATGTTAGCAAAGTGCTTTGAGATCCTCAGCTGGAAAATGCTAGGAGAGTAATATATTATAATGGACTCTCTTGACCACCACCGAAAAGACCTGGCTCTCAGAGGGCAACATTGTACAGCACAGGCCAGTTAGACTTAAAAGGGTGAGGAGCTGTTTGGTTAATGCACTGGACTGAGTCTCAGGAAGTCAGGATTCAATTTGCCTATGGCCAGTTCTCCCAAGGGCTCTGTGCTGCACAGCTTCCATGAAGCCCCTTGGAAAAGCCTTTCACAATGGAGCATTTAAAAAAAAAAAAAAAAAAACCCCACACTCAGGCAAACTTCTTTTATGTTCCCTTTTGTTCTAACCTCAATGAAACTTTTGGTTTCTGTTTTATTTTAACCTTTAATATTTTTTTAAAACAAAATTGAAGTAAAATTCAAAATAAAAAGTTTTGCAAATTAAAGATTAAAACATTTCATTTGAAAAGATAACAGATTTTTTAGACAAAGGAAATGCAGTGGATCTAATTGACCTCAATTTCAGTAAGGCATTTGATACGGTTCCCCATGAGCGGATATTAGTTAAATTGAAAAGTATGGCCGAGATCACAAATAATGGAAAATTGAAAAGGTAGCATTAGGAACTGGTTAAAAGGGTGGATGCTAAGCTATAATATGGGTCCATATCGAAGGTGAATCTGTCATCAGGCTAGCAGGTCGCCCTGTTACTAGATGGAAGTTCCTAGAGATCTGGTTTTAAGGGACCAATCCTTTTTTATTATTGACCTGACAAAAAGTAAGGGAATGTGCTAATTAAAGTTTGCAAATGACACAAAGCTGGGACGTGGGATAGTGCATAACACAGAGAAGGACCGGCCTACTTCAATTACAGGAAAGGATCTGGATTGACCTTGTTAAATCAACTCGGCAAATGCCTAAGGGGCCCCCCAGATATTATAAATAGTAAATAGCGATGAAATTTCAAATAGTGAAAAAGTGCGAAGGATATAGCGTTTTTTAGTTGGCCTTTCCAAGAGTAACTAAGAATTCTTCGCTTATTAAATATCGAGGACATCATCAGTTGAAGAACCAGCAAGAGCGAGAAAGGAACCTTGGCAGTTTAAGAGTATTGGTTGCATACCACAGTGAATGACTCCATTGAGCCAACCAAATTAAACCTAGTCGCATATGGCCGTGTTTACAATGTGAATCATTAAGCCTTTCCAGTACCAATGTAGGACACCAACGAACAACATGGATATAACTGGGACACTCTCAGCGACAGTTCTAGACTTGAATATTAGATTGAAGGTTTCTTACCAGGTTGGAGGATTAGTAGTTCTGCGAACAGCCGTTCCAAGACAAGAGTAATGGCGGGCAAAAGAATATTCTGCGCTTCAACATCACGACTAAGGTCTGATACGTTCCATGGACGGGGATCGGCATACGCGCGCGATGGGATAACCTAATTTTGATCAATTATATTGCATCTGTGTGATTGATTATTAGCAGGTAAATATGCCCAGTGGTCTGTGATGGGATGGGATGGGATCTGAGTTACTACAGAGAATTCTTTCCTGGGTGCTGGCTGGTGAGTCTTGCTCACATGCTCAAGGTTTAGCTGATCGCCATATTTGGGGTGGGGAAGGAATTTTCCTCCGGGGCAGATTGGCAGAGGCCCTGGGGGCGGTTTGCCTTCCTCTGCAGCATGGATCACTTGCTGGTGAATTCTCTGCACCTCGAGGTCTTTAAATCACAATGTGAGGGCTTCAATAACTCAGACATAAGTTAGGGGTTTGTTCCAGAAGTGGGTGGGTGAGATTCTGTGGTCTGCGTTGTGCAGGAGGTCAGACTAGATGACCATAATGGTCCCTTCTAACCTTAAGTCTATAAATCTATGAAAGTGTAAAACCAAAATGTCTACCTCTGTTTGTACACCACCTGGCACAACAGGCCCCAATCTCAGTTGGGCCCTTTAAGTGCCATTGTAAATATCAAACAACGAATGGGACAGCTACTGTTTTATGCACCAACACCCCAGGCGTTTGGAGATCCCTATGTTCCCTCCTTTCCCATCTCATCACACCACCTCAGCCTCCAGCTGATGGCACGCTGCAGTAGGAAGGCCCCTTTTATGCAACAAAGCCATTAATCTGATTATTGCTTCCTGTCTCAGTGGGATCCCAGCCCTGCTAGGTAAACAACACTGAGCGGTGACACATACCATAGTTCTGAAGCCACGCTCCATCTAGGATGTGCTTAAAGGATAGTTTACATCATAATCTTAGAAAGAATAACCATGGATGCTGGGGAAGGAGGCCAAGCCCTTTCCCAAACAGCAGGGCCTTATCTCACTCACCCGCTAGCAGTGCCCTGGGCTTCCCACTCCCAGTACTGCGAACACATGGGGATCAGCAGCAAGACACAAGAAAGGCATCAGAGGAACGCTGCCTGCTAGGATGCACTAGCCACAATGTCCATCTGCAACGTGCAAGCCACCATGCACAGACAGACCCTGGTGTGGTGACAGGGAAAGGAGACCTGGTTGAAAAGGCAGTGAAGTACGGCCCACCAACAATAAAAAGGACCATTCTAACAGGTGTACATAGGGCCTAATCCAATCACCACTGAAGCCAATGGGAGCCTCTATAAAGGAGCAGGCCCTGGATCAGGTCCTAAAAAGTAAGACAGCCAGGGTAAATGCCCTACTCCCCATCCCATGTGGTACAGCCCAGCGACGTACATGTGCCGCAGTGGCTGAAGAGATGGGGGGTGAATCTAACTTCCAAGACTCACCTGTGAGCGGATGCAGTGGAATGATGGCTCCCAGTGCAGGTTCACTCCTGCCACATTACATTGACCTCCACAGAGCTGCTTCTCACAGCCTGAGCTGCAAATGGGTGTGTGTGGAGGGCAGGGATGGTGTGGCTGCGAATGGGTGATGTGATACAGCATGGCCAGAGGGCAGCACAAGAGTGTTAGCAGGGGGCCTTATTCCCTGCCAAGGGAGGAAGGTTTGCTTTAGATTAACTAGAACAGCTG